>NC_049980.1:5188697-5194240 GCF_000003815.2 Branchiostoma floridae | reverse complement strand
ATATATATATCTTGTTTAAGTGCAATATTCTTGTAAAAGCTACAGTTCAATACACTCTAAGATTGCTATGTAACGTTGTGCAATGATATATGTATCAAAAAGTCGGATGCACACCTGATGTTTTACCTTGCGCCCTCCAGAATTGTTATTATTCTGAGTAAGGGGTCGGCCTAGGTTTCTTCGTCTTTTAAACTCATCTTGTATGTTGATTTTAAATGTGTTGCGTTTATATGTCAATAAAGATGATGTTAACCCCCGGGAGGGGTTTGTAGCGAGGGAGAGGTATTGTGAATTTATCATACTCTGTTCTCCGCTGGCGTTTCCCAAAAGCCCACATGTGGCTACGAACGTCAACGTCATTTCATCATATCCGGCATCCGATCATATTTAATGTGGCCTTTGAGGAAAATTATAAAATGACCAGTTATTACAGGAGCTCGAAATTACCAAAGTTATATGTCTTTGACATTTTGCCAGTGACCTATATATATAGTTGATTTTATTCTGTTCCTCATCTTAGTATATTAGATAAAAAGCAAACAAGATGATTAAAATGTTTTATATCTGTGCTTCAATATATGAGCTATGACGACATTGTTTCTTCTTTGGGGGATGAAGAGGTATTGTAAATTTATCATACTTGGTGATTCGCTGGCGTTTCTTAGAAGCGTTCTACGAACGTTAACTGCAAAATCATTTTATATCAGATCCGGCTTTCGAGCATGTTTAATGTCAGTGACCATAAGGGAAAATGTAATGATCAGCTATTAAAGAAGATTACCCAACTTTAATTATATGAAATTTTCCAGTGACCTATATATTAAATAGTCGATTTCATTCTATTCCTCACGAAAGGAGTTAAGAAAAAAGCTTTTATTCCTTTTTTTTATTTTCACTTTTGTCCTCGCTTTTTTTAGTGTACACCCCGTGAAAAATGAAGGGAGAAACTTAAAGTTTACTTTATTTCTAAATTCTCTGTCTCTCTCTCTACATATATATATATATATATATATATATATATATATATATAGAGAGAGAGAGAGAGAGAGAGAGAGAGGGGGGGGGAGTAAAATGTCATAGATATTACCTTAGGGAATCTCAAAAGCAAGGTAAAGAAACTAAAAGCTGTATTTCTTTTTTTTCCACGAGGAAAAAAATACAATAAACTTTGTATATAGGTCACTGGAAAAAATGTCATTCGGTAATCTCTTGTGGGCATTTAATTTTTCCCAATGGTCACTCGGATGCCGGATCTGATGAACTAATTTTGCCGTTAACATTCATATAGCCACATACGGGTTTCTGAGAAACGCCAGCGGAGAACAGAGTATGATAGATTCACAATACCTCTCCCTCCCCCAAACAAAAAGCAATGTCATGGCTCATATCTTGAAGCACATATATAGAATATTTGAATCATCTTGTTAGCTTTTCATTCAATTTTACTATGATGAGAAACAGAATAAAATCAACTATGTATATAGGTCACTGACAAAATGTCAAAGACTTAAACTTGGGTAATAACTGGTAATCAAATTTTCCTCAATGGTGACATTAGATATTATCGAAAGCCGGATTTAATGAAATTACTTTGTCGTTTGTAGTCTCATGCGGGCTTCTGAAAAACGCCAGCGGAGAACAGAGTATGAGAGATTCACAGTACCTCTCCCTCCCCCAAACAAAAAGCAATATCATGGCTCGTATATTGAAGCACATATATAGAATATTTGAATCATCTTGTTTGCTTTTTATTCAATACACTATGGTGAGGAACAGATTAAAATCAACTATGTATATTAGGTCACTGGCAAAATGTCAAAGACATATACCATGGGTAATTTAGAGCTCCTGTAATAACTGGTCATTTTATAATTTTCCACAATGATCACATTAAACATAATCAGAAGTCGGATCTGATGAAATGACGTTGACGTTCGTAGCCTCATTCGGGCTTCTGAAAAACGCCAGCGGAGAACAGAGTATGATAGATTCACAATAACTCTCTCTCCCCCAAACAAAAAGCAATGTCATGGCTCATATCTTGAAGCACATATATAGAATATTTGAATCATCTTGTTAGCTTTTCATTCAATTTTACTATGATGAGAAACAGAATAAAATCAACTATGTATATAGGTCACTGGCAAAATGTCAAACACTTAATAAACTTGGGCAATCTCCTGTAATAACGGGTCCTTTTATAATTTCCCTCAATGATCACATTAAACATAATCGGAAGCCGGATCTGATGAAATGATTTTGACGTTTGTAGCCTCATGCAGGTTTCTGAGAAACACCAGCGGAAAACAGAGTATGATAAACACCCCCCCTCCCCAAATAAAAACAATGTTCTGGCTCATACATGAAGCACATACATGAAATATCTAGACTGTCTTGTTTGCTTTTCATTGAATATACTATGATACATCCATTTCTGCAGGTACATCCCCTCATAGAACAGATGAAGAAAACAGGTGAGAGTTGAAAAAAGGCCACAAAATTTTCAGGACCGGAGGATAATCGGCTTCAAGATTGAGCCTGCATGGTTTTTGATAGCCCTTTGATCACACAAAATTGCCAACATTACAAATGTAGATGAACTCATCCCATTAGTGAAGGGCTATATAAACAGGCAACTCTGTCGCTGATGGTAAGACATTCTACAACATTCTCATCGGTGATATCTTCTGATCCTGATCCTTCAGCCTCAAGGTAGGTTTGAATTTTTTTTCTGTAAAATATATAAAGACAGCTCATAAGAGTTGATTTTCAAAATTTACCAGCCATTTTCCAAACTAGTTAACATTAGCAATACAGCAAATGTATGTATGTAGGACGCCAAACGAGAAACTTATGATTTTGTGCAGAGACAAGAAAGTTTCAGAGCACCCCTAAGTTGCTTGGTTGTGTTCTATCATATTAAACGATGCACACACCAATTCTTCCGCGACAGGGGTTGTAGAAGAAGTACGCGGCCAAAAATGCGACGAAAGGGTTTCTGAGGGTCTAGGTCAAGTTGAGTTCATCATCGTCTGCTGCGAAAAGACATTTGATATCAACATAACTTGAAAGCGTTGGAAGTGATGTGTTTTGGGTGAAGATGGATTTTGTCACCAAGCCTCATTCTTTTGTGTATGCATCCGTGTAGGACCTCGCTGACACAAGATTCACCATCGGTGTCATGGTATAGCTCTATGCCAATGCGTTCTGCGTGGTGCATTGCTATACCTAGCGCGTCGGGTTATTGTAAAACTTACAGTGTTATCATTTTTTTCATAATTGACTTGATCATGCCTAAAATATTTTCTTGACAATACCAGTGTGTGTGTGAACAAGATAACTCAAGAACGGCTGGGTGGATTGGTTTCATACTTGATGTGTTGGTAGGATGTGACGAAACCTGGTTCAAAAACATAGTGGTAGTATAGCCGAAAATAAGATGCGACAATCTTTACTTCGACCGACTAGAACTAGATAAAACGTATATGTACAAATACCTCTATTCAAGGGGGAGGGGGGCAGCTCTTAGGTATTAAAACCATATGGGCTTTAGACACAAAAAGTTCAAGTCTCTTCTGACTTTCTTGACCACAGATGAAGACGACCCTGGTGTTTCTTCTTGTTGTCCTGGTCATCTCTTCCCAGCTGATGACCACTGAAGGACACTTTAGGCTTGGCCGAGGCATGGGTAAGAAAACATTCATGGTTACTACGTCGATGAAGGTTAAACATCCAGATAATAAGATATCGCAAACAGCAGTTATTCAAGCAACTGGATATGAATCTGGAATCAGATGTTTCAGTTACAGTTGTCTACCTTTCGTCAGCGATGCTAAGCATATCTGTTAAAGAGCATTTTTATATACTGTTACTGTATGAATTGATATGCCAAGTAAGTGAATTTGGTATAGTCCATGGGGAACAAAGAGTGTGAGAAATCCAAGACAGGGTTGATGTAAATGGGTCAGGGCCTGGTCACGACTTTGTACGATTTATCGCGATGACGATTCCATGCGCTCTTGCGTCGAAACCAAAATCCCCACATACTAGTAGCTAATTCTAAGTGAAGAACCGAGAAAAGGGGTGATACAAACTGAGCCGCATTTGGGATTGTATTCTCGCCTCAAAAGCGCCACCTACATCAGCTACATATAGCTACAAAAAAGCAGCAGTCAAGTCAGAAGATCTAGATCTGAGGAAGATGTCTGACAGACATCGAAACGTGAGCAGGCGAGAGACTTTACTATTTTTGCAAAGGTAAACTCCAATTGCCAAAAAGCAGTTACTTAAACAACTGGAAATGAATTTGGAAACGGTCAGATAGTTTCAGATAGTATCCAATATATTTCGCCAGTGACACTAGTTAGGCCCAATAGCCAACATTTAAACTCTTTTGAACTCAGAACGTGGTGCCGAGACTATCAAGGCGATGTTGGCCCGCCAGGCTGAGCGCCGTGAGCTGGCCAGGGAGCTGGAGCTGGCCAGGGATGTGGAGAAGCGGGATGTGGACACCCGTATGAGTGATATGCTGGAGGAAGCTGAATGATCAAAGGTAAATATGATTGACACAAGTCTTATCCACCATGAATCAGAAGCGTTTATTCAATTTCTCTCCGCTGTGTATCAGTGCCGTTTGACTGAGTCCCAAATTCGCGTTGTTGTCTTATACGAGGGTGAGTCAGAAAGTAATGCAAGTGGTTTCATAACAGACTAGTTTTTTGATCGAATAAGTTAAAATTTGGCTTAAAGGTAGAGAAATATGTCCTCATGAGATTAAAATATCTAAATTTGCTGTTCATTATCTTATGAGTGACTGAGCTAATTTCAAGTTGACCATACCCTAGGAAGCCCGTCAGAAGAAAAGTGAGGTCCAATTAACGTACAATTAAGAATTTTCCTAAACCAATTTTTGCTATCGTAGGAGACTGAACCTGGACATTTAATAAGCTGCATTTCTCCATAAGCCATACGCTTATTTTCAACCCTGAAATCCGATCAGTTTTTCTTTTTTCGTTGCTGGTGTAGAGTGAGGTATACGCAGTCGTCAGGGTCATGAGATTTTTTGTGTTATGATTAAAAGTTTCTGTAGCCTACTTTTCCATTAACTAAGACAAATAAAACTTGGCACACTTCTTGGCCTTGAAACAGTTAATAACAGTGTAAAGTTTCTTTTCTTTCGGTTAATGGAAAAGTAGTCTTTTAACCGACAACTCACGAATTCGTGTATAAATCAAACAGCTCTGTATCTCAATTTACACCATTCTAGCAGTTGTAAATGAAGAACCATTGAGAGTTCAGAAATGAAAATTTGCGTGCAACCTACAGAGACATTTGTTATAATACATGTGTAATTTCAATCTCCTACAGTAATTTGAAGTCGGTCTGATTTAGGAGAACTGATTGTCTGACAAGCTTCTATAGGTGTGGTCAACTTGAAATCAACCCAGTTGCTCATTAAGTAACAAAGAACAAATTGAAAAATTTCAATCTCAAGAGGACATATGCCTCTACCTTTGTGCCGAATTTAACTCAATGATAAAAAA
>NC_049980.1:5173173-5188597 GCF_000003815.2 Branchiostoma floridae | reverse complement strand
CACTTTTCCACATAGCTACAGATGTAGCCTGGTTTTCAGCCTTTTATGAAATTATATGCTTAAGTTCAGTTCTTTCTTTATCTATCTCCGTTGTTGGCTAACGAAAAAAAAGAGATAGAGGAGTATAGTAAGGATGTACGATCGCTGTTGAGTGAAAAAACGATGTCGTTCATAAAGAATTGTATTTTGTAAGTTTTGTGTGATTTGTTACCTCATCCGTGAAACGGAGTTGTTGCGCTTGTCACGGAGATGTCTGTCCGCAAGATAAGTTAGCCTCCTTCACCGGCCTCTCTGGGGGCATTGGCTGAAGTTGTTGGGGATGTGGGGGGGGGGGGGAGGGGTTTAGGTCGATTCGCAATTTTCAACTGAGAATACGCCGGGAAGGAAAAAATGCCGCGACAGGAAAAATGCCGAGAAAGGAATATATGCCGGGCCCAACAACTTTAGCCAATGCCCCCAAAGAGGCCGGTGAAGGAGGCTAAAGTAGTGAACGGCTGGATGGGCTGTTCTGATGTTTGGTAGGCATTTATTAGGCAATTGCATGCTATGGATTATAGCCCCCCTAACGGCGTGTTATGGTACTGTAGTGGAAATCCCGGTGTTATCTCGTGATATTTCGTGTTCTGGATATGCTATGGTAATGATTGATGAGTAATAGATATATCTTTGCATGGAGAGTAAGGTATGTACGCTTTGTCCCTTAGCTGTTTTTTAGGAACTGTAGGGGCCAATTCTGTTCCAGAGTTTAAAAATGAATAACTCCAGAATTCTTGTTGTTTTTTCAAATCATTCTTTTACCTCATGGATCGCATACCAATTGCAAACTCATGGGTCATACATGTAAATTTGCTCGCTTAATTGTCGGCATCCAACTTGTATTTGATTGTCTTTACAGGACAGTCGGACGACCACGTGACCATCGCATGCCTGTCACGTGACCATCACGTGCCTGCCACGTGATCATTGACGGCTGTCAATTTCCTCCGCATGGATGACAAGTTCGGGAAAATTCGCCTTTTAAAAAATTCAAAATAGAAATCATAGTTTGACTTTGTTATTGATAGACGCGTGAATAAGAAGTAATTTACAAGAATCTTACATTTATTATTAATTAAACAAAAAGCTTCCGCTTCGTAACGTTACAATTTGGGCAAGTTTGGTAATCAAGATTCTGATACTTGTCAAATTCTGGAATGTCAGCAATATGTATGGTAGACTTCTGCACGGTGAAAAACTGCAAATAAAAGATTGCATGATGCATACTGCTTTTTTTCTCTGCCTTTTTTGTGAGCTTACGTTGTCAGCATACTATTAGATAGATAGAGTCTGCCAAGAGTTAAAGGCAACGTCTGTTTTTCTTGTCACGACCGATGAGAGGGAGTTCTCCTTGGCAGAGACAAATGCGCATCACGGGATCCTTAAACTGTGGAAACTGACGCAATTGGAACTTATTTCTAAAATCATTCTCATAAAACGTTGAATTTCGTCTGAAGTATAATTTGTATGACTTGTTCCCTAGTACTTAATCACGTTCGGTGGCGTTTGTTTGTCTGTGCGTTTGTTTGTTTGTGTGTTTGTAACAGATTGTTTGTTAAACAGTGCCAATTCTTTGCCATTTTAAACGTGGGTTTGTGGTAATATAAGGATTACGAAGCAGCTGCAGTTTCAGACCAGGTACCTTGGAAAGGCAGACAGTACTTGCAATTGCAGAAAGAATTCTCATTTTCAGCACTAGTCCAAACAATAATATAATGTGAATTATGCTGTTAATTTGATGATCATACGTTTACGCTGGCTACCAAAACGTTGATTTTGATGATGATGACGATGAAAAACGATATTTGTAGGTAGAAAACAAGAGAAAATAATGTATTATTTGCATTACATTTGTTCACCAACAATATGACTTTAATACCAGCCATTAAAGTTAACTGTTGCAGCCCGATGCAACCAGGAGGACAAAGACCATCCATGTTAAAGAAGGTCAAGGTCTTTCAGACGATAGTCAGTGAATAAGGACCCCGCTTCAGCGGACAATGGTCCTTCGTCAGTAATACGTCTTATCTGAGTGTAGTATCGCTGCACTTGCGAACATTGAAAGGAATCCACGGGCGTCTTTGTTGCCGGCCATATAAAACAAAACAAGCAAACAAAAAGCAAAGTAAAAAGGTAAACGAAAAGGTGACGCGAGTCAGACACTAGGGTCATCTGGGTCAAGCTGGCAAGCCACAGGCTAAAACAGATCTGGTTGCAAGCATGTAACTTTTTTGTTCGAACTTGAGCTGGTTTTTTCACGCTCAAATCGGCCTGCAGACCGCTTTTTATTGAGGTCATGAGGGGAGAGGCAAGGGTCAGACAAAGTACCAATAGACCCACCTTCGCATCCATCAAAACTGGTGACTGCAACAAACGCGACGAGGAGGAGAAAGTATTTGCCATCCATGCTGGAGCTCAACTGCGTCTAGATAACCAGAAACGCGTTTGAGGAAAACAAGTTTGTTTAAACTCCCCCTCTGCTATATAAGATACTTTGGAACGCTTTATGTGTGTGTGTATGTGTGTATACGTATGCGCATATATATCCGAACCTGGTAATATGTTTGTTGTTATGCAAAGAAGACTTTACAAAAACATAATAGTACTAGAAGCACGTCAACAAAGTGACTTTTAAGACCAATACAGGGAGCTCAAGTTCACGGGCATATCAAATTCAAGGTCACCCTGCCGTTACACCACACGAGTCCACAAGTTTCAAACAGATGGCCATTTCAAATGACACGGAAAATTGGTTAATTTCAATACACACATATATATATATATATATATATATATATATATATATATATATAGATACTGTCTCACATGGTAGTCTCCAGGCAGACGTGTCAGCTGGATAAAAAAGAGAAGAATTTGGCCGAATAGGAACAAAGAAGTTACTAGCACGATGGGTTTTCACTCAGTGTTTTGCAGTCTATCCAGCTAGCATCCCGCGGTCGATCAGTTCACTCTTAGGCCAATTAACTCCTACTAGACTTTTATCCCTAACTTGGTCAAGGTCACCTATTACTAATCGGCCAGGCCGGAGTCAATGCAATGAGGAGGACGAAGACCTTGCCCTCCATGTTTATGAAGCCATGTTTTCTAATCTTCAAGCAAAAACTGTGGTAGCATAAGATAGTATCAAAAGCTCTCATAGGAGTGAAGCCGGCCTAGGAGTGTGTTTCGCTACCGGACAAATGGACACCTCTTGGATGACTACACTCCTTGACCAGTTTGGTACTATATCTTATGCCATTGTGGGATCAGGTTGGAAATTAGCTCTTTCCGACGATAGCTAGAGAATATGGGGTCAGCCTACTTAGAACCAGCTGCAACGGGCCTGAATGGTCCTTCCTCTAAGACGCTTTAAGTGTAGTAACACTGCGCTTGCGTACATGGAAAGGAATCCACGGGCGTCTTTGTGGCCATACAAAAACGCCTGACCAAAAATGACAAGGTTACAGAGGGTAAACAAAACGCTGGTCTGACACTTGGGTCAACTGGGTCGCCCGGCAAGCTACAAGCCAAAACAGATCTGTCTGCAGGCATGCAACTTTTGTTTGAACTTGAGCTGGTTTATTCATGAAAGCTCAAACAAGCCTGCAGGTCGCTTTTCATTGAGGTCATGAGGGAAGACTAGGAGGCCAGGCCAAGGATAATATATAGTCTGAAGCCCGTTTCTGCAATTAGTCCTACTTGTAGCGTTACTAACTACTTAGATCACCATAGTACGGGGCGGTTGCAATTGATAGATTGCTTCCTTCTTTTTCTATAGCATACTGTATTGGACAAAAGCCACGATAGAGATGACAACAGAGATAGGATTTAAAGCTAGAACATGATTTTCCAGTTCAGTGTTTAGCAATGAGTTCCAGGGGTCATTTACCCCTAAACCAAAAGTCCCGGATGTGACCTACCTACTGTTCACCTGTAGCTTACCTCTGCGGGTACAATCGTAACTAGAAAGTGGAGACCGTTACAAGTGGTTCACAGCCGTCTAAGCGTTTTTTGCATCTTGAAAAGATAGTGGCGGGCCTATGTTTTAAAAGCATGGAGGGTCAATCTTTCAGCAATGTCTTTACTATACTGTCCGGGAGCCTGGTTCAGGTACTAACTGCTACTCGAATTAATGTCCTGTCAGTTGAATGTGTTCTTGAGACAGATTCAGTCAGTGAGAGCATGTTTAGACATAGCATGGGCGGACTGCCTATAGCAAGAGTATCAGCTTGGTTAGTTTACTGAGTTGGTGAGTGGGAAGTATGGGAGCCCCGCTAAACTAACCAAACCGATATTCAAGCTAGACTGCACAGATGTGTGAATACTTAATCAGAGGAGGACATATACCGCAACAGTCACAACGTTAACACTCTAACTGTTACAGAAACGATTAGAAGCTGCACGTTCCATGACTAAATACATTTATTATCACTTCAATACCACACAATTAAATCCAGCGGTGGAGCTATAGAAATGTATTAAACAGAAAAATACTTTTTCTAGCAACGTGAATATTGAGCTTCACAATGCACAACCTGCGTACTGTTTTCGCAAGACATTGTCAAGTACAAGTCATAGTTTGGTACATTTTTCTTACTTGTCGCCAGTTTTTTTAAAAATGTTTGTGACTTGAATTACTTCTTTGTGCATTTTAATTACTCCAAACATTGCAAAAAGGTATGAGAAAAATTAAGAGGAGCATATACTTAACCACAAGCTCACAACACTATCACTGTTAATAACACTGCTTATAACGTTAGCATCAAATTCCATGCATTCCATTGCTTCAATGTCACACGATTAAATCCAGTAGTGGAAATGTACTCGAAAAGTCAATAACCTCGCAACATAGTTCTGAGCTTAACAACGTGCAAAATTTGCTCTATCGTCGTAAGACAGCAGCGTAAGTCACAAAATGATTGTATTCTACTTGAATTCATCACAAAATCAAGAGTAAAAGTGACTGATGTAGAGCGCCATAACGTCATAACGATTCACTCATTTGCATACAGGACTTCAAAATACAGCAAACAAACCAATGACGTCACGTCAACACGCCCTACAGACGGTTGCTATTGGTCAGCCTTTCTTGCCACGACGCATCATGACTGGCATGGCGACTGGCTGCACCTGCACTGGTTGCTTGACTTGGTAAGCCATGGGCTGCAGTCGGACAGCCAGGGGTTGCATGACCTGTGCAACCAAATCACAACCCGATGATGAATAAAGATATCGATGTCAAAATCACTGTCAGAATTTGTCGATGAAGATTAGACATCCAAGTAATAAGATACGCCAAAAAGCAGTTACTCAAGCAACTGGATATGATTTTGGAAACGGTAAGACGTTTCAACTAGCATCCACTAGTTGTCGTCAGTGACACGGAAGTGATCTGGAAGAAACTTGTCTTTTACACCCTAACTATGAATGAGGACAATTCTTCCAGATCACTTCCGTGTCACAGACGAAAACTAGTGGATGGTAGTTGAAACATCTGACCGTTTCCAAAATCATATCCAGTTAACGTTGCTTGTCAATGAGTAACAGCGTTTTGGCACTGTTAGAATTGCCCGCACAGTCAGACAAAAAAAATATTTCAGAAAAACGGGACAGTTTCTTTTGCCTCACCTGGACTGGTTGCATGAACACCTGCTGGGCCGGTTTCTGAACCACCTGCATCACCTGCTGAAGCGGTTGCTGAACCACCTGCACATACTGGATGGGCTGGCAGTCGTACGGGGTGCCCCGGGTGGCCATGCCGATGTAGCCGGGCTTGCACTGGTCACACCGTGCGCCGGCTGTGTTGTGCTGGCAGTCCTGGGAAAAAGGCACACAAAGAAGGTGTGAAATTTCTAGATTAAGGAACTGATAGTTCGAAAGCGAAGATTTCAGTTAGATCTTTAAGGATTCCATATCTAAAATTTCAAGAAAATCTCTGATGCAAGGAAATCACAAATCGGTGTGTATACTTACATCACAGACGCCTTCGGCAGCGCACTTGTTGGAATGACCATAGCAGAAGCAAGCTGTCAAAAAGACAAGGATGATACTTATCATGAAATAGATTTCTTGTTATTATCGAATATCTCTGTGACTTGGATAACGGGAATTTTTGTTTTCTTGTTGGACCGGAGGTGAAAAAATCAGTAGACCGGATGTTGGACCGATTAGAAAACGAACAGATTATACCGGCAGGCGTTCACGGGTTTTGGCGCTTACCAGTCTAAGAAAAACAAGAGCGAAGTAGTAAGTTTTATCAAGTTTCTACATTCTAACTTGGTCTAAGTTAACGGGGCCGGCATTAGTATTGTTTACATGACGATAGGATTTTAAGACGCCAGGGGAAGTCTGTAACTCCACCAAACAGATACCTTTGTAGTGAAATGGACCATTGTTTTGAGTATTGCCTTTTCACAAGTTTTTAAAAACAATTAAGTCCAGGTTCAGGTTCGGACCTGAACCTAATTCTCTGTACACCTGGACCTGAATTTTCTGTACCGTTACCCACCGTTATCTGTGGCTATTTTTAGACATTCCATCTAACGTAGAACCAAACTATCCTTCATTTCCTCATCAAAGGTCTATCATCATCTATGTGCTTTACGTTAAATGTAACACGTACCAAACGCATTGTAAAAGGCCACGTCCGTTCGTACTTACACAGTCTGCAGTTTTCTTCATCCGAGCGGTCCCAGCAGTCGATGACTCCGTTACAGCGGTCCGTGGCTTTGACGCAGCCGATCATGTCGGTGCAGTTCAGTTTGGTTGGACCGTGGCACAAGAAACCACCTTAAAGTTACAGATAGAGGCGACACTGCCCATTAATTTGTAGCTTCTTGAAATCAACGATGATTTTGTGGCAAACTTTCATGACATTTTAAGTCTGAAACTAGAGGAAGGTTGTATGTCTTAAGTGATACATGTAGCTTCTCATACGTAGGGCACGATTACAAAATTCTTGCGGTCGTCGCACGATTGCTAACTTTAGACGTTTGGGGGGACATCCATGCATGTTTCCTTCAGAGTCTTGTAACACAAACGGCTGTCTTGTATCCCTGTCGGTGGTTGGTTCTGTCACAGCCTGCTTGAAAATCCTATGGCATCAAAATCGTGCGACGATCGCACGACATATGTGACCGCGTCCTAATACCCCTCTCACATTATCCACGATCTTCGGGCGTATCGATGGAAGATCGGACATATTGAAGATCGACAGAGGGTTGCGCGTATTTTTCACCTGAAAACCGCAGGGGTATAAAACATACTAAAGTTTAAAGTGCACAGCAACAAGGAGACCCACCTTCGCATCCATCAAAACTGGTGACTGCAACAAACGCGATGATGATGAGAAAGTATTTGCCGTCCATGCTGGAGCTCAACTGCGTCATGATAGCCAGAAACAGATTTGAGGGAGACAAGTTTATATAAACTCCACCTCTGCGTTATAAGATACTTTGGAACCCTTTATGTGCGTGTGTATATGTGCGTCTACGCATGCCTATATATATTGGAACCCGCTAATCCCTTTGTTGTTACACAAAGAAGACTTTACAAAAGACATAATAGTAGAAGCACGTAAACATTGCGACTTTTCAGTGCGCCCAAGTTCACAGGCATATCAAATTCAAGATCAAGCTTAAGGTGACTAAGCGCTCCTTTGAACCCAAGAACACGGTGCCGAGTCCATAAAGGCGATGTTGGCCTGCCAGACTGAGTGTCATTTTAGTGTGACCAAACTTCGTGCTGTCGTCTGGTCCTGAGCAACCGAGTAAAAATGGTTGCTGAGGGCAGGTTGGTCGATGGTCGGATGATCAATGCATGTATGGCAATCCTGGCTAATGTCAATACATGTGACACTAACTAACATTACCAAGACGTAACTAATAAAGAACCTAAGGAAAACAAGTCTCAAAGTCCAAGGGAACTCTTCCCACATAATTCCGCATATAAAGTGGCTTCTAGCTGCTGTCAATCAATTTTGGTTGGTTTGGGTAGGTTGAATGCCCCTTTGGGACTGTAAAAAAGTGGTTTCTGGTTGGGGAAGACAGGTGGTTGCTAGGGAGGGGTCTTAACTATGTAAAAATGGACGGGACTGTTTCAATGTGTCCTCTGACGGCAGGTGGTTGCCTGCGCCAGGTTTCATTGTAATGTGTTTGACACGGAGATGTCTTTTCGCAATTAACTAGTGATCTCTTGGATGGAATGTTCTGATAAATGGTATGGAGGTAGGTCTTCCTGTTGGTTATATGCCCCCCCCCCCTAGCATCGTGTTATGGTGCTGCAGCGGAGATTCCGGTTTGATATCTCGTGTTCTTGAAATGCTATGATCAGGATTTTTGAGTGGTAGATAGCTCTTTGAGGGGAGAGTAGGGTTTTGCCCCATAGCGGTTTTTTTTTTACTATAGGGGCCAATTCTGTTCCAGAGTTTGGCAATGAATATCTAAAAAAGGATTGCTGCCTTTTATATCATACCTCATGGATCCCATTACAATTATAAACTCATGGGTCATACATATCTAACTTTGCACGATTTAATTGGATATTGTCTTTGCAGGATAGTCGGACGACCATCGCATGCCTGCCCCGTGACCATCCCATGCCTACCACGTGACTATCGCGTGCCTGCCACGTGACCATTGACGGCTGTCAACCTCCTGCGCATGGACGACAAGTTCAGGAAAATTCACCTTTCACAAAATTCGAAATAGAAACCGTAGTTTGACTGTTTACAAATGAAGAAAAAAAAATATATTACACGAATATTACGCGAATATACATGTAATAAATACCTGTACTTAGCTAGGTGTGGCAAAAATGTGCAATAAAGGTCTTCATTCTTATAAACTAATCGTATATCGATGTCCCTTTTTAACTCATAAACTACTCCAACATCGCAATACACAGATAAACAGATATGGAAGGGTGAGATACAACGGATATAGCTTTATTTGATATCCAAGCATTTTATTTTGTGTTCGGACGTTTTAATGCGTTTCTAATGCATTTAGTGGTATGCCTTTTTTCTTGTACACCTTCAATTCCCCGATGAAGTAAACTAGTCAAAGCTATACAGCTGTTATGTTCGTCCCTATGCTAATACTGAACAAAAACCATGAATCCTACACCGTGTACTACAGCTGCAGTTACACGTATAGCAATGGAATGAACTATTGGTAACGCTAGTTCACCTTTATCCGCGAAGTAACCTATATTCGTTGTTTTTAAAAACAGCATATTTAGTGAAATCAAGTCGACAGACGGTGGTTTAAAACTGCAACATTTTGAATATTTTCTATACATTGAAAAGATTTCAATTTGAGCAACAGTCCGTCAATTTGATATCCTGAAATACCCTGTTTTTTTTAAACAACGGATATAGGTTACCATGCGGATAAAGGTAAACCAGCGTTAAAGATATTGATATTAAAACTTATGGCAACTCAGCGTTACAAGTACATATCTGTACTATAAATTTCGTAGTATGATAACACACACACATTTATTAGGGCAAACCCACAGGATTCGTAGACATCTGCTGTCCACACCGAGCTTTTCTGTTGGCACGAATGTCCTGTTCTTCCGTACGCCCCCACCCCCACCCCACCCGTCTAAGCTTCCTGCATACCGAATATCATGGAAATTTGCTGTTCCTTTGTTCAGTTATCATCCGTTATAGATTTTAACGTTCTGCAGTTCTAGAGCAAGTTGTTAGGCGGCCCAGACCTTCACCATTGTCACCACTTTTTCCCCACATAAAAAACTAGAGTTCGGGGACCTCATACCTCCATGAAATATTTATTGCTTTTTTGTGGATGGTATGTATGTTTATAGTCGGTTGTATTTGGGAGTAATGGTTATAAATGTTATGGGAAAGTAGTGGTGTATTTATTTAATGACACAGAGGATGTCCATCTGATTAGTAATTATTAAAATGTGACACTTAATTGTGTAATGTGCGTTTAAGAGGTCGACGGCATATGGTAACGTGGTGTTCCTTAAGCTTGATGTTTGGCATTTAAACTGTCTAAGGTTGTCAGCATTATTGAGGTTCGACTATGTGCCTCAGAGCGGTGTGGTGGGAGGAAGTTGGGAAGCTCAGAAAGAAGAAGGGATGTGGCCAACTTTATTCAGATGGTGACACTTTCCTCTGATAGCTACATCAACTGTAAGATGAATACTTGGCGCCAACCCCGTCTGCTAAAAAACAAGTACCATTGGCTACGAAAGAGACAACTAACAACTGTCCCTTATCGTAACGAAATCAGAACATCTGTATCGCCCATAAAACTTCTGACACTCAACCCATCTAAGATGAGAGGACCTAATGGCATTTTAATCACCATGTCACTCAAATCAGCAGTACAGTATGTGAGACATCCATACCTGTTAAGCATTACCGTTAAATGTACCTCAACTTCTTACAATTATACTTACGCTTCACATCTCCATGATATCTTAAGCAGACATAAATAAAACTAATTATCATATTCAAAAAACTCGGGGTTCCCCAAACAGCTGTCATACAAATCACCTCACTATCTGCTTGGAGCTAAGCCCATTAACAAACACTTAAAGCACGATGCCTGTTCCAATATATCGCAGATATAGGGGGGATTTCTGATATTATTACATCGATTATAACGACAGATACGGCACCCAAAATCACATCGATTCGAGCTTTCATCACACCCCACCAACACAACAAGTATGAAACCAATCCATCCAGCCGTTCTTGAGTAATCTTGTACACAGACAAAGACACATAACAGAAAATATAACCTCCATTCCATGACATTTCATGGAGGTAACTACTAGTACTGTGCCAACTGTTACAAATATTTCAAACAGTCCTAAGCAGACATAAATAAAACTACTGGGGGTTCCCCAAACAGCTGTCACCTCACTATCTGCTTGCAGTTAAGCCCATTAACAAACACATACAGCACGATGCCTGTACCAATATATCTCAAATATAGGGGTGATTTCTGATATTATTACATCGATTATAACGACAGATACGGCTCCCAAGATCTCATCGATTCGAGCTTTCATCATACCCCACCAACACAACAAGTATGAAACCAATCCATCCAGCCGTTATTGAGTAATCATCTACACAGACAGAGACACATAACAGAAAATATAACCTCCATGACATTTCATGGAGGTAAAAAGCTACCTGCCATCAACAAATCAAGACTATTACAAAAAGCGGAAGTACTGCCATTGAAGTAAAGCCAAGAAGAGAATCTCTCTCATAATCTTGTAGATCCAATTTGCAATGTGAGTGAATTCACAGCTTTCGGGCATGAAGGACTAAAGTATCATTCTTCCCTATGTAACCAGAATCTCCGCCCGTAGACACCATATGCATGTCTTTGGCCATCTCAAACAGGTCATCGAAGAACTCTTCGTGCTTTTCCTGTGGTATGTAGTTCAGGTGCGGAAAAATACCGCGGAGGGCTTCCATCAGCTTTGCCTTAGACTCGAAGGACTGCTGATGCGGTTTGATGTGACATGAAAGTACCTAAAACGAAACCAAATACGAATGTCATGAAAAAGACATTCTTGTACAGGTCCATATCCGCGTGGGACGGCTTGCCATGTACAGTAGAAGCCAATGAATAGCACAACAGATTAACGCAATATACTCCTGTTAACTGCACGGAATCCCAAAATCCCAAACCGGTGCGGCCCAGCTTGATAACTTCGCCTTATTACATCAGCCGGATAAATGCACGAAATATATGCTGGAAAATAGCATGTTATTAGTAACTCATTATGTATATGAATCAGTCAATTTGACGAGATGTAACGTTACAATGTAGATTCTAGATGTAAGGACTTTTAAGTAGTATTTCATTTGTTTGTGCGTTTTATGTCCAGGAAGTTTTGCTGCTTACAAGTATTTTATGTCAGCTAATGGGCTTCATAAAATAACTAAATTAAACGCACGAACCTTATGAAAATCACACGAATCACTATGCGAAAACGTACGAACCTTATGTGATTCGCACGAATCACTATTCGACTCGCACGAACCTTATGCGATTTGCAGGAGCCTTATGCGAACCAAGCCGACCACGTGACATTACGTCATCCGCATAAGGTTCGTGCAAGTCGCATAAGGTTCGTGTGTGTCACATAGTGATTCGTGCGAATCACATAAGGTTCGTACGTTTTTGCATAGTGAGTGATTTGTGTAATTTTCATAAGGCTCGTGCGTTTTCGCATAATGATTCGTGCGTATCACATAATGTTCGCACGAATCTCGTAGGGTTCGTACAAAACCTTAGGTACCCGTAGTATCCATACCTCAAACCCGCACTCCTGCATCAGGCGGCTACGGTTCTCCACGAGATCACCGGAAGGCCACGGAAACAGGTTCGGCGCAAAATCTCCCAAATAGGGCTGCCACTTGGGGTGCGAAGCCATGTTGTGTGAGGTTCGATAGAAGCTGCTGTCCTCGGTGTCGCAAGATAGCAAGATTTCTCCACGTGACCTCAGGCATGAATGTATCGCTTTTAGTGCTGCTTCCTTGTCCTGGAGCCAGTGCAGCACCGCGAGACAGACGGCCTTGCTGAAGCCACCTTTCCACTCTGGCTTATAAGTGGATATGTCAGAAACATCGGCCACGTCATAGCGGACGTTTGGAGCTGAGTTATTCTGGTTGGCGTAGCTGCAGAAGAATTGGAATGGAGAATGGTTTAAAACATGTTTGAGCAGCTTTATATCTAGATACTCTGTAACTACAAAGTTAATAATTTTTTTAAAACCATGCATTATTGGCAGCATCTTTACCTGACGAATCCAGCAGACACGTCGAATGCCTGCACAGAAGCGACCCCTGGCTGTTGAGACATGTATCTGCAGATCTCCCCCGTGCCACACCCTGCGTCCAGAACTGTGTCGCCCCCCTCCCACGCCAGGTACTGCTGCAGCACCTCAACCCCGAAACTGTGTTGGTAGGAGCGGTTCTGGGAGTAGTGGTCAGCAGTTGTTGCATTCATTGTAAAGGTTCTGTCGTGGTCAACGAAACAAAACTGCCCCGACCCTTGAAGAGCCTCTAGTCCCAAACGTTGCTGCAACGCGACGACCCCAAAAGAGTTCCAAAGTTCGATCATGAAGGGGTGACGTAAGCATTAGCGCAGGCGCCTAGAGCCCACGATGAGAGATCAAATAAAAACAAGGCTTTAACCCATTGAAAAGCCTTTCTTGGTGGGATTTTATGTGAAATCTGGGCATTTTGGGAGTGGCTGCAGTAGGAAAGACCCTACACTGGTAGAATTAGTTGTAAAAAATGACCTTCCTCCATCGAGGGGGTTTCCGCACCCCCCTGAAATAGTGGTATCGTCGCCAGAATGCTGTTTTCAGCCAAATGGGCCAATCCAAGGGCTCTAATCAGGAGGGTGTATCAAAAGATTAGCCGTATAGAAATTCTTGCCAAGGAATTTGCCGAGACTGAGATAGTAGGCTATCATTTGAAGGTAAGTTTGTATGGCTTGAACTTTTTATACTTGAGATAATTGCATATTTGTTTCCTCAACTCTCCCATTGGAACGCATGTATTAGTGGGTGAAATTCTAATGGCATCGTCTCCCCTGAACTTGAAACCCCACTCAGGGTTTTCGCTAGGGATGACGGGTACCCGGAAGTGGTACGCGCGGTATATTTAAACCGTAGTGGTACGGACTGTGTTTGTTAGGGTCCCCCTTGTGTGCGAAAATACCGTAGTGGTACGGACTGGATTTCATTTGTTCGGGTCCTCCGTGTGTGCGAAGTTTCCGTACGGACTGTTATCGTAGTGGTACGGCCTGGGTTTGTTCGGGTCCCCCGTGTGTGCATGCGAAGTTACCGAAGTGGTACGGGCTAAGTTTGTTCGGGTCCCCGTGTGTGCGGACAACATAAAAGGCTATCTCTGATTGGCTGACATTTGGTTTGTGGTGATGCTCATAATATTCGAAATGGAAGGCAGGTAAGCAAAGTTTGAACCAGTCGGAGTTCTAGGACGCTGTTTCGTCTCTGCGCAAGAGAATGTCACGGTTGGGTTATGGTCTCATTGATGAGTTTCTTCTTTCCATAGACTTCTATGTTATAATTCGTGGTTTAAATGGGCGCGTTCATAATGAAGCTGCGTGAAATTTCAGCAGATTTTTCATTCTATGTCGAGCACATTTACCCTATATCGTGGGAAAAAATTGCCAATGTAAACTATACATAGGAACTTTTTTTATAGCAATTACAAGCTACGATTAGTCAATCCCCACAAAAGGCACGTTTTCGCTGCTATTGTACAACCGCACCACTCAGAACCCACGACTGTGTACCTCCGACCTAGCGCGCGGCTGCAAAACTTTACCTGCTAATTTCTTCAGTTACAAATAAGCTTTCACCAATCTAACTTTTGAGATCAGTTCCGCTGGCTAAAAGGGAATTTCTCACCGCTAAAAACATGCGTCCGTGCAGCCGTTCATTTTTGGCTCGGATCTCTTTTAGGGTGTCCACTCGCGGAGTAATACATCAATGAGACCTTATTCATTGACGAAGGGACGGGTTCTAGACTAAAAACTTCTCTAATCGCAGCCATGACAGCTAGGTACCCATTTTCACCTGAGTGAACTGTGGATAGTTGTGTAAAGTGCCTTTCCCAAGGGCACAAGAACGGTGGCACATCAATGGATTTGAACCCAACAGCTCTGGGTTAGGGCCCAAACGCCCTGCCGTTACACCACACGAGTCCACAAATTTCAAATTACACAGAAAATTGGTTGATTTCTACGATGGACCATTGGGTCAAAACTTGTTTTAGCGAAGGAGCTGTGTGCTCACAGCAAAGCGGCTGTGTGCTTAGCGAACGAGCTGTGTTCACGCAGAAAAGGGGCTGCGTGCTCAGCGAACGAGCTGTGTGCTCACAGCGAACGAGCTGTGTTCACGCAGAAAAGGGGCTGCGTGCTCAGCGAACGCCTGTGTGCTCACAGCGAACGAGCTGTGTGCTCACATCGACAATGGGAATATATGGACGTAATTGGCGTATTGGCATAATAGTAGACAAAAGCGTCACATATATGTACGCATTTCCTCAAAAGTGTGAAGGGACTGTTTGCGGAGCGTTCTTGTCCTAATTAAATTGACGATTTGCTACAACTTAGAACTTCAGTTTTGCGGAACGTTTAGAAAACTTAGCCTATACTATTACATGTAGTATGATTTTGATCACTATCTCATGATTTTTTTTTACATTTGACACATAAGCACCCCACTTGAAAAGGAAGAATTTGGCCCAATGGTCGATCTATCAATCCTGAGGTCGCAAAGCTGTATTCCTTTGGTCGGCTTACCCCTATCTGTTCCACGTCTACGCTTTTCCTACTCTCCAAGCAAAGGTTGA
>NC_049980.1:5124003-5171555 GCF_000003815.2 Branchiostoma floridae | reverse complement strand
TTAGATAAGTAGCAGATTGCTCTTCAAGCCTCATGGCAGCTTATTTTTGCGCCCCCTTTGTTTTGGTATTTCCTATTAGTTAATTCCCCTCTAGTTCATTAATTAAATTCGGCCCGTAAGATTTGATGTTTGTTTTGAATACGTTGGGGTATGCGCTATCTAAATTCGTCTTAAAATTCATGGGCCACGTTTAGATAAGTAGCAGATTGCTCTACAAGCCGTAAGGCAGCCGATTTTAGACCAGGCTGAAGTTGGCCGCCCAATTGGGTCTACTATTATGCCAATACGCCATTTACGTCCATATATTCCCATTGTCGCTGTGAGCACACAGCTCGTTCGCTAAGCACGCAGCACCTTTTCTGCCTGCACACAGCTCGTTCGCTGTGAGCACACAGCTCGTTCGCTGAGCACGCAGCCCCTTTTCTGCGTGAACACAGCTCGTTCGCTGAGCACACAGCCCCTTTTCTGCGTAAACACGGCTCGTTCGCTGAGCACGCAGTCCCTTTTCTGCGTGAACACAGCTCGTTCGCTGTGAGCACACAGCTCGTTCGCTGAGCACACAGCCCCTTTTCTGCGTGAACACAGCTCGTTCGCTGATCACACAGCCCCTTTTCTGCGTTAACACAGCTCGTTCGCTGAGCACGCAGCCCCTTTTCTGTGTGAACACAGCTCGTTCGCTGATCACACAGCCCCTTTTCTGCGTGAACACAGCTCGTACGCTGAGCACGCAGCCCCTTTTCTGCGTGAACGCAGCTCGTTCGCCGAGCACACAGCTCGTTCGCTGTGAGCACACAGCTCGTTCGCCGAGCACGCAGCTCCTTTGCTGTGAGCACACAGCTCCTTCGCTAAAACACGTTTTGACCCAATGGTCCTTCGTAGATTTCAATACGCATATAACTGCTGTCTCACAATGGGACGGTGTCACATATGGTGCTAATGGGCCAGTAAACAGCTGGTACGAGGTAGATATTTTGCCATGCATATCCTAAAAAATATCACGTACTGTATATGGCGTACTGTTAACGTTGAAAGTCTTTGTTTTACCTCATAATGAATGAATTAATGAACAAAGACTTTTGCTGTAAATTTTTACCCAACCGAGCTCAGCACAGGTCACAAAGACAAAACATAGTACAATGTATATTGGTAAAAGTAGCTCATAATAAGTCCTTCTTTTTTAACTTTCTGGTAACGTTAAACATTTAGGATTGATTGTACATGTGTTTAGCTATAGTCAGGTCATCAAAATGCGCGATGCATATGAATTTTTCATTGCTGTTCATATCTGGCTTTGTGGGGAATCTATTGCTACTTCCTATAGAACTGTATAGGATATTTCCATCATAGTACAACCTACGATGAAATACATGTGTTTGAGATACAAAACTTAGCCGATTCTTTGTTTTATAGATCTAGAGGTGTGCGGTTATTCCCTCCCCAACTTCCTGATTAGATTTGCAGTTTGTGGCAACTGGTTCAGAGTTTAGCAATGGTACAAAATGTAGTTTCGTATCTTACATTTTTAACGCTAGTCCACCTTTATCCGTGCGGTAACCTATATCCGTTGCTTTTAGGAACAGGTTATTAAGAAATATCAAGTCGATAGACGGTGGTTTACTTTCAAAACTATTAAACAATATTCCTACATACCCTGTAATGGATAAAGGTTACCCCGCTGTACCCATTGTCGTGGTAACGTTACGTAGTGTAAAGTTTTCGATATTGTTCTTCATACAGGGTATGATATTGCATGCCTTTTCTACACTCAGACACTTAAATACTACTAGAAATAGTCATATAAAACATTGGAAAGCTGTTTATCTCTGTTGCGTTCCGGTACTGCGAGTTGTACCAGCTGTTACCAAAAGTTGCGCCAGCAGTTTCTTTCACCAACGGCCGAAATGCCCCGAAGGCAGAGATGCTGGTATAGATAGTGCGACCAACTGTTGCCACACACGTGTGTATAAAAGCGGGCCGCCACGACGTTGCAACGTGGCTGTAGTTTTAGAGGTGTTTGTCTCCCATTGGACTACGTGTAGAGCCCTCTCGTCCCAGCTTAGTACTTACCCCCAAAAGTTTCATTCACTTCTGTAACGACTCGAAAACGTAGCGGCCATCGGTAGACTTTTTTTTAAAACCTTCAACCATGGAATCGAAGACGTTATTCCTGCCCGTTTTGTTGAGTTTGATAGTTGTTATTTGTGGTTTATTACCCGGTTCGGACGCGGCGACGAAGAAAATAAAGAAGAACACGGAAGAAAAGGTACCGGAAACTCTGACGGTCACGAAAAAGGTGAGCGAAATGTTTTAGATTTGTGCTATTGTATTGTCTATTGTGTATAGAGCATGTGATCTTATAACGTTTTGTTACATTAACGATATTCAGAGGTGCAACTGTTCGAGTGTTCTCTGCAATGTTGATTTAGTTATAATGAATAGATATTCAAAGAATGGATATTTGTGGTGTACTGTTTCTCGCAATTAACGTTTAGGGTGTTTGGTCCAGAACCCAGAGGTCCTGTGTTTGAATCCACAGACATGTTAGCGCTTTTGTGCCCTTGGGAAATACACTTAACAGGACTTTCCTCCGTTTCACTACTCTATCAGGTAGTAGAAATGGTAGTAGAAATGGGTACCTTCGGTTTAGCCTGGTTACCAAACCCCAGCCCGATCTCAAGTATCTATCGTGCAGGGGTCTGGCTGGATGGCATAGGCCGGCTTCTCAATTTTGCCCCTTATAGTGGGCAACAAACTCCACCAATAGAACAGCAGCAGGATCAGCAGGAGGTAATTACACCCTACCATGATCGGTTAAAGACCCCCAACTGTATTTTTTGAATCCATAACAGTGACCACTAAGTACCTGATTCGCTACTGTGATAGCCTGCTGACCAACTGTGGTGTGTTGTAGCTGGCTACCTGTGGTGTGAGTGGTCATCAATCCTAGCTTCTCCTCCCTCTGATCAATGGCCTTCGAGAACCTTTCTACAGCCATCCTGCCAGACCCCAACACGAAAGATATTTGAGGTTTGGGGTATGGTATCCAGGCGAGGTTGGGGGTATGGTATCCAGGCTACCATCGGTTGGGCTCCGCCTTGTAAAACCGTGTCCTAAACACAACGGATAACATCCCACTACTCCTACGGCATCAAAAAGGCTACGGGACTACATTTACCTACCTTTCATTACTCCCAAAATGATGGGAAATAATAAATCATTATCTGAACCTAAAGCATTTTTTATCCAAACAGCTGCTGTGGTCATAGATGACTTAGATAAACCTTGACGTTAAACATACAGGGCGCGAATCTGAAAATAGATATCAGTGCTCATATTTTAGACTATCTTGGAGAAGATTATTACTTTAAAATTGTCTGGTATCATCAATTAATGGTTAAACTGCCATTTGCCACACATAGTGGTAGCGCAGTTGTACCCATTATCGTCCTGTTTGGATCATATCAAGGTGTCCGTCCAATGATCTGAGCTAATATATAGATCTCAGACTTATGAAAAAATGCTGTGTTTCCTGTTTCCGTTCTCAAAAATCGGGGTCGGTAGGTAAGGATTACTAGTATCAAAATAAATTATGATTTTTCCCAAACTCAAGTGATAGAATTCAGTTTAAGAACGCATTTATGTTTTCAAAGACAAACTTTAATTTTGTGTATAATGGTTACACATCTGTTTCATTCATTAGTTAGGACAAGGGATTTTTATTAACTTCAATAGGAAGCAGGCTGAATAAAAGTTCTAACTAGGAACTAAGTGACTCCACTGCCCATCCACGGGCTATAGGCCTGGGTAGGTGGGTTTTGGGGACACAGGAACTGAGGAAACAATATTTTTCATTCGTAGCCTTCAGTATGAATATCTGCTTGCAAGGCGTTTAACAGCAGGGGAAAAAGCTACAGACTATGCGTTGCTTTTTGAAGAATATATGAAAATGCTATACTTTGTAATATTATTTTATTTGCATAATAAGATCACAAAAGATGCACTTCAATCATGCACTTCAATCGTACCGTTGAATTAATCAATCAATCAACGTTACAATGGAGACTCCTAGCAGTTGATGTAATCATTGCAGGCTCACAGCGCGCAAGCGCCACCATGTTGCTGCAGTACTGACAAGGATTAATAGGGGCCGCTTTTGATCCATGCAGTTGAAGCGGGATCAATAAATCAAATACGGATCATGCCGCTTGTTGTCTCGTTTACTGCTGGCTATGCAATATAAACGATGCATAGAAGATATATTACAAAATAATAAGTACATTAAGTCTGCAATAATCTAAGCGATAATAGAATAAAATACGCTTTTCGACCCCGTAGGCCTGGATGGATATAGAGATCGATGACGAGCCGGTGGGGAGGATTGTGATCGGGCTGTTTGGAGACATCGTCCCGGCCACGGTCATGAACTTCGCAGCTCTTATGAAGGGCACATGGAAGGGAGACGTGAGTCAGATTCCTTCTCTCTTCAACTACTATTTTCAAACAATCTTTTTGTTCCAAATTTTTATTCAGAATACTGAAAAACAAAACAACAGTAACATACAATTGAGAAGAAGAGGAGATATGGATTTGTGGGTCTGAGTTCGATCCTAAGATAGGTTTAGCTCGGACATGTTGTAAGGGATTACATTCGACTTAGGTATGTAAAATTGGGGCCCCACGTTGGAGGAGGTGCTTCGTCTCATTACCCAAATTGGGTACCTACTGGCTGCAACAATACACCAGTTGAATAATAATTGTACAACTATAACGGTACATGTAGCTGAACGCCATTTTATGATGGATTGTTCACGATATATTGTTCACATTTCTAGCTGAGTGTTAAAAGAATTCAACTACGGTTTAGTAGCATTTTTTTCGCCCTCTCGCATTAGTTTTAGGGTATCCAGGGGATGTCATCCATAAAATAAGTGCAGTGTGGCCTAGGTGCTCTGCGCTGCTTTTGAGGTCTAAAATGATGACGGAATGTCCCTTGTTTTATTCCAGTCGAGTTTCAGCTACAAGGGGTCCATCTTCCACCGTGTCGTCAAAGATCACGTGATACAGGGAGGTGACATCACGAACTGGGACGGCACGGGAGGTAAAGTTTCAATACAAGTTATTAAAATCGTACACAAACGTCACTGAGTCTACATTTTGTATTCAAAATTTAATATCATTGACAGTTGGGTGTCTGACATTATGATATGTCTATACAATGTGTTATCAAGGGAAAATCGTTGACACTTTGCAAATGACTACATACGAATACAAAGAAAAGTTTCCGTTCGATCATAAGACAGTACACGCTTATTGACGACAACATTTCTGCTGGCTGTAGGTTTATGTTACAGGTGGGCTCGTATATTGTGCCTGGGATAGTGCGACAGGGAAGTTCCAGTCTATTTCTGATTTGAGCTGTATTGTTGTTCCCCTCAATCGTCGTCATGGCAGTAATATTTTTATTGCCAGTCTTGTTTTGTGTTTCCTTTTAATCTTCCATCATTTTATGTTCAGATGTGTTCACCAATTAATTGAGAGATTGTGTAAACGCTAGAAAGGTCACGTTTTCGACGAAAATGCAAGATGTTTTAGGTGGGCAGAAAATAACAGGTTAGGAAAGAACTAAAAAGGCCGATTGCTAAACGTGCAGTGCTCTGTTTGCAAGATGAAAGCGTTGTATATATGACATTTGTCTAAAAATTAAAAAATGAAGAAAAATAGATTTAAATTTTCCGAGGCTGGACAGAAACCTTAGTCTTTTGCTTTGTTATAGAAGGTTGCATTGTCGGCTGAGCTACTTGCGCCTACATGACGTAAAGACGTTTTTGAAGGTATATTACGCACCTTTGCTGACGTCATCAGCCGTTCTGAGTTTTGATTAGCTAAAAATGGAAGAAAGAAAAAAAAAGTAATTTGTTTAATTCGTTAACACAATAATAAGCAGTTATTGACGTATACATCTTACCCCAGGAAAGAGCATTTACGGTGAAGTCTTTCCTGACGAAAACTTCCTGCTGAGTCACAAAGGCACTGGTTGGGTTTCCATGGCCAATCACGGGCCGGACACCAACCAATCACAGTTCTTTATCACACTACAGACTGCTAGGTAAGGGTACTTCACCTTTATCCGCGAGGTAACCTTTATCCGTTTGAATTCTTTAAAAAGATTTAATATTTAGAGATAACAAGTCGACAGACGGTAGTTTCAAATTGTAATGCTTTGTAAATATTGCAGTTTGAAACCACCATTCATGCACGTAATAACACTGATTAGAATAAATACCCTGTTGTAAAAAAACGGATAAAGGTTACCCCGTGGATAAGCATGAACAAGCATTTAACACAAAGAGAAAGAAGTGTATCATAATGTGTTAGAAAGACTGGCGTAAATAGATTTGTGTTGAAAATTGATATTGAACTCATGTCTCATTCGTTTTTTTTTTTTTTCTGATGTGATACATCGAAATAGTACGTCGCTTAATTTCAGGTTCCACTTAAAAACATTGTTGGCCAGTTCCATTTCTAGGTACATGTGCATATCTATTGTAATGACGCCGTTCTAACAATGTCTCTCTGTATCCGCATTCCAGGTTTCTGGACAAACGCTATGTCGTGTTCGGGAAGGTTCTGCAAGGATTGGTGAGTTGGAAGATAATTTTTTGTTTTGTTTCATAAAACCGGATTCGGGGGTTTAAATGGTTAGAAAGAATCATAATTGTAAACTGTCTTATGTATATGGTCCATGGTAAAGAAACAAACGATAATCATCACGTGGTTTCATGCATCTATACTATGGCGGGAATACACACCACCAAGAACGATGTTAATTAATAGATCACATGGCCATTTGCAATTTTTTTGCTGGTGTGATTTTCTTCTTTTTCGTCTTCTTCTGACACATAATGATATAAATAGAAACATCCCGTGTATACGTAATGGTCATTAATGATTATTGCATAAACCATTAAAAACATCAGTCGGAATAGAATATGATATTATGTCCATCTGTATTTTGTGCGTGTGAAATTGATGTTGTTTTTTATTCGCACACAAAACTATAGGTATAGTATTGTGTGTGAGTATCTTGACAAAAGGCTGCGAGAAGATTATTCTGCATTTTCGCGAAAATGTTGCCTTTCTAGTCTTGCTATTGCTGTTTCATCTACCGTGTACCGTTAACAACAGAAATTATTTTGCCTTTAATATCTTAAAATTCCCTTCTTCGTAGTCTGTGGTGAAGAAGATTGCGGAGACGGAGGTAGACGCCTGGGACAGACCGAAGAAACTGGTCCGGGTCCTGAACTGTGGCGTGGAGATCGTCAGTCCGTATGGCTACAGGGACTCCGAGAGCAGGGCAGAGCTGTGACGCTAGGGGGCGTGGATAGACCATGCGTCAAGCTTAATAGATCAGTAGTCCACTGTCTGTAGTCAATTGTGTTTCAAGGTTTCTTTCGAAGTCACCAGCGATATTGTCTCTTCTAGTAACATTTTTCTATCAAAGCATTTCCAATGTTAGTTGACAGTGTGCGTTTCTGTTATTTTTCGGAATTTTGAAGCTTGCTTCTTAATATCATTGATAGTTAACTGACTACTGCTTTCTGATGCTTTGATATATATTCAAATTTTCATCAACGCAAACAAATACATTGACAACGACATAAACATCAACACATTACACACAAACACTTCACTGTGACCCATATAAGACGTGTCGCATTTATACACAAATATGCATTTACATTTACACGTTTACACTTCTCAATTTATTGACAGTACACTATTAATAGATATGTTTACAGAGAATAAATGTACACATTTTCACTTGTACATACGTCTTTTGCACTCACTCATATATCATAGGTCACTACACGTTCCACCGACACTCATGAAATACCAGGTTTACACTCGCGCAAGCAGCACACACAAACACAAGCAAACAAACACACATAAACATGCACACACGCGCACATACACATACACACACACATATATATATATACGCACAAACAAAAGTATACAATCATAAACGTGTACAAACAGTTACACCCTAAGACTTACATGTACACGCGTCCACACAGGCAGGCGCACACACATAAACTCACACTAACACATGCACTCACACACACACACACCAACACTCACACACACGTACATTAACGCACTCTCACACACACGCATAAACTCACACTAACACACGAATATACACACACACATAAACTCATACTAACACATACACACTAACACACACACACGCATAAAATCACACTAATACATGCACGCACACACACACACACACATGCACTAAAACATACACACGTATGCACGCACACAAACACATAATAAACTCACACTAACACACGCACACACACACCTGCACACGCTTAGACACACACGTACATGCACACACGTCATCACACAAATACCTATACACACCCACTCACAAACAGACTCGCTCAAACACACACACATGAAAATTCACACACATGAACTGACACTCAGGCACATACACAAGCAAACATATAAACACAAAAACGAACGTCTAACATTACAAACGTAACACCCTCACACATACACTGATGTACACGCGTTCACACAGGCAGACACACACACACACACACACACACACACACACACACAGACTCACACTAATACACGAACGAGCACACACACACACACACACACACACGCACACACACACACACACTAATATGTAACACATACGTATGCACAAACACATAGACTCACACTAACACACACACACACACACACACAAATCCACACACAGACACACGTATACACTCTTACACACACACACAGAGACACATACACATATTGATAAACATCAATAAAACGAACAGCATGCATACACTCATAAGTAACAACCCGATGCATATATATCTGAAACCACAATCTCAAGCTTTGCGAGAGTTACAAGGAATTATTATGCTTGCACCATTTTATCGTCACTGTCATAGCTTTGCATTACTTCATACTTTAAAAACGTTAGTCCACTCTACTTTTACCAAACGAATGAATTCATGTAAGGTATTCATGCCTGTTATATGTTTAGCGAATAGTAATATTAATGCGATTTAAAACTCTGCAATTAAAAGTTCTTAAACATTCGATATTGTCAAACTTTTTTGGTCTCAAGCATGATAGGCCATCACAACAAGATCATAGCATATCAATGACAAAAGATTATTAACAAAAACGGAAGTTCTGTTGCAGTACTAAGATCACACACCAGGGGGCCCAAAACAGACTTTGACCTTCGTCTTTCCAAGATACTGTAAATGCATTTTAAGTTCGAGGGGATTTAATTTCGCGTTAGCGGGAAAGTAGACTTTTCGCGGTGGTTTAAAGTTCGCGGTAGCACTATGCACTGTAGTCTCTAACTGCCATGGAAAAATGTTCGCGGTGGTTTTTAATTCGCGGCCATTGCGAAAACCGCGAACATTAAACCACCGCGAAAGTTTCTGCATTTACAGTATATCCACATACCAAATATCGTCATGATCCATCCAGAGGTTTTAAAGTTGTGCTGACCATTTATGATATCCGGAAACGTGGCAAGCAAACGCACAGGCATGCGGACAGGAACGACAAAAACAATACCTCAATTTTTATGAGGGTAAAAAAAATTACACAAAATGGTCGTCTGCACAGTTTCTACTCGTGATGCGAAATTCGATTACGGGCCAACTGTCCCCTCGGGAAGGTTCGCTACTATGATTACATTTTACCCTAAGAGCCTCTCCAACGGCATAGTCTATTTGATTAACGTCTGGTCTATTCATCATATGCTAGAGGCAGCAAACGGGGATTCTTTTCAGATCTATTATCAGAAGAGTACTGCTAGTATACAAAATGTACTAGTATCATAGAGCACGCAAATGCAAGACAGATGAAGAAGCGAAGAGTGTATAAATAGTACAAAAATCTGTTACCGAATTTGCTTCGTTACCTTTGTCAGAGGGTTATATTTTTGGTGTGTGCGTTGGTGTCTGTGAACTAAAAAATGCCTGGACGGATTGTTTTGAAATTAAGCATAAGACTAGTTCTTGATGGTACCTCCAAATGGTTAGATTTAGCCCCCTAGCGGGTTGTTGTGGAGCTGAAATAGAACGTCCGGGTTTTGTATTTTGCTTATCTATCTTTAGAGAGAAGAGGACACTTCTATTAATACAATCGTTGACATGACAGTCCCTAATCGCTTTTAATATTTCCTTGGGGTACAATCATATCCGGGTTCATATTTATCAAATCATGTGTGTAAAGTAGACCCTAAAGACTTAGACATAAAATTGCAATGTTATACAAACTTCAAGCTTTCTAAATGTATTCTAAACTCTCTAGATTCTATTCTCCTTGACCTTTACTTAGCTTGTTAGAAAGCAAAAACGTACAATAAAGGTCTTCATTGGATAATCAATATTTCTTAAAATTTATGGATATGAAGAAGACAATACCAACTAAAGGGATCCATAAAAAGGCCCAAGTAACAATGTACATGATGAAATACTAATTATGCCAATCAACAGCTAATTTGCATAATTAATGAGGAAAGTTTGTGAATCCACTGCATTTCTTGATAGGTCTTTCAAACTTGTAACATATATAGATAAGAAATAGAGAAATATCAATACATATTAATTATGCAAATGACGGCCTCATTTTCATAATTAATGAAAACATGTGAGCATGTTGACGGATCGTCATGATTTTTGGTATGTAGATAGCCAAAGGGAAGTTTTACATAACGGAATTCTAATCTTGCAAATCGACAGCTAATTTGCAAAATTAATGAGGAAAGTTTGTAAATCCACTGCATCCATTAACGGACTTTCAAACTTGTCACATTTGTAGCTGAGAAAGAGATATGTAGATAGCCTAAGTAAAAACTTACATAATGAGATACTTATTATGCAAATTAACAGCTAATTTGCATGATTAATATGGAAAGTTGATAAATTCACTGCATTCCGTGATAGGACTTTTAAACTTGCCACATATGTAACTGAGAAAGATGGCAGAGAGGGGTGTATGTTTGGGTCCCCTAACGTCTTTTCTTTAATTGCAGGAGCCGGTTTAGTTTCAGATTTCGAAAGAGAATAAGTCAAGAAGGGATGAAAGGATCATCATGATTTTTGGTATGGTGATAGCTTAAGTGATTGTTGATACAATTTGATATTGTATTGTAATTTGTATAATCAACGGCAAAATTTTATGAACCAACTCCAAACATATAAAATAGAATGTAACGAGTAACACATTCATGTCTACAGACATCATTCTACATAACGAATCTGGTTTATTTGGCAAAGGTATGTGTTCGTGGAACTCTAGTTTATCAATGAGAAGCTCAAATCGGCCTGCAGGCCTTTAGAGGTTCGTAATTCCCAAAGGTTCATGGGGACATTATTATTTGCTGTTATTTATCGTAATTTTATTACTACATCAATGAGAAGCTTGTAAAGGGTCAAATGCCGTCAGTTTATGGGGTCAAATCTAGCACATGATGGAATACACATTTGATACTTGATTCGACCCTGAATTAATTTCTTGGGGATATTTGATTGTTTTATCCTACATTTCGGAATAGATCTAGATAATGAAGAGTTTTTATTGGATTTTATACATATGTTGAGTGCTATGTATAGTGCTATGATGCTATCACATATCAAATGGATTGTTTATTAAAGGATTTCTATAGACTCACCTTTTTTTCGAAGTAGTACATAAAATGAAAATAATACGAGAATAGATATAATCGTAAACGTGACATGTGGCACACAGGGAAAACACGTAACCCCTACAAATGTCGCGCCCGGAATGTCACATCTTAAGACACTTAATTGATTAACTGAATTAAACTGAATTAAAAACCGATGTACAATGATTATGATTCATCGAAAAAGAGATTAGTAGCGATCACGCCTGTTAGCGACTAGTTTGCGTCTAGTTCGCGCCCATTTGCGACATTTTTCCATTTTTTTTAATTTTAAAAAAACTCGCCATTTGAGGTGAAAAAACTACCGCCCATTGAAATGTCTTTAAATTGCAAATAGTCGCTAACAAGCGACACTATTGGCCTTGGTGTTCAATCTCATTTGCACTGATGACCCTATAGGCCTTGGCCTTGTGAAGACTCGATTATTAGTGAGGACATCTGTCTGATTTATCTTAATTTCTAGATGGTACAAGGTCGTTAGGTAAATGTGACCTCTGTCGCCGGAAATTAAGACTTTCGGCGTCCCATTTTGGCGCCAATTTTGGGCCGAAGGATTTATGTAAGGATGTGTGTGTTGTGTGCGCCGGTAGTTTTTAATAGTGCTGTGAGCCATAGTTATGTGTAACTGTTAATCTTTTCAAAATCTTTAAACTTTTCATTTTAAACCTTACAAAATACAGACAAATGCATCCGAAGGATATTGAAATATTGCTAAAACGCACATATACGGGTCCCGAAAAAAATACTCCTGTCGTAGTTGAACCCTTCTTCTTGGAGGTAACAAGAAGAAATGCTCAGACGAAAAAAAACAAAAAACATGGAGAGTTCGCTGGTATTCAAGTTGTCCAGTTGTATGACGTGATATTAGTGCCATTTATACGTACCATTGCTCAAGCTCTATATTATACATGTATGTTATAGGCACAAAATCTACTACACGAAAGATGAAATGACGATTTATTTTCAAATGTCCGAATATCCTGTTAAGAATTTGCCGTTTCAAATGATAACGTTTACCAAGCCCACATCGTTTGTTGTGGTTTTTGCTACAGCATTCTCATATTTCACCTAAATGTTTGTAATACTTAGCTGACCGTGACCGAGTACGTGCCGGTAGCCCTATTTTCCCCTAGCAGACCCTCAGTGTTGTTGAAACGAGACTCCCGGTCATTTCCCGCCACCTGCAAGTCCGACCTGCAGTGACGTCACCTTCGCAACCAAACTGTCGTATAACGCTCCTGTCAATCATTCCCGTCAGGTAAAGGGGTTCGTAGCTCCTACCCTGACCAAACTATCGTACAACGCTCTTGTCAATCATTTTCCGTCAGATAACAACGGTTCCTGTCCTGACCAAATTGTCGTGCAACGCTTCTGTCAATCATTTCCGTCAGGTACACTGTTCCTACCCTGACTGTGGCCTTCGGTGAGGGAGGGCAGACGAATGCTAGAGAGGTGCCGCGTCTGTGAAGAGATCGCGCCAACTGAAGAGACAAAACTGTCGTACAACGCTTCTGCCAATCATTTTCGTCAGAAAACCATTCCTTTACCCTGACTGTGGCTTTCTCTTCAGTCATCGGGAAGGAAAGCGGACGTTTGAGAGGGGCTATTTGGAAATATATTCCACAGTCTGAAGTGGCCATTTACTCGGAAGGATTCCTGCAACGTCAAACTGTCGTACAACGCTGAGTGTCAATCATTTCCGTCAGATAAACCGTTCCTTAGCAACCCTGACCGTGACCTCCTCTTTCTACAGTCCATCGGCGGAAGGAAAAACGGACGACCGAGAGATTGGTGCTCTGTGGAAAGATTGTAGAAGCCAGCTGAAGAGGCCTTTCATCGGGAGAGCTCCTGGCGGGTAAGTACCGGGCAGTTAACAGTAGGGAATCAGGTGGTCGGTGGGGAGGGGGTACACTACCCGAAATCTGATCTTAAAGCACACATTAAACAATCGTTAAACATACATAAAATCAATACTTTTACACAAAAATAGCGTGCCTTTACGCATCTTTCAGCCGTGCTTAAATTAAAGATTCAGTTTCATGTACGGTTTTCGTTGTGTATAATCTGTGTATAATCTTTGCCATAACTGAACATTATAGGAACACTTAAAACGGCCATGTCGATAGAGTATGAGGTACAATAGGGTCGCATGTAGTACTAGGTACTTGCTTGGAATACCAATCTTATTACCTCGTAAGAATTAAATGAGCGGTGCATGGCGTCCTAACAACTCGTGACTACGGTTACGTGTATCAGAATGATGCTTTTGCCTGAGGAAATGGCGCCTGGAAATGTGCATGCATATTATGTCCAGATGTGGCGTGTAAAAGACATTCTAAACGGTCTAAATTGGTGGTAAATTACTACCCAAGACCCCCCTCCCCCAAACTAGGGCATGCTTTTAAATGATGCAGGTGGACCGGATAGCGTTTTCCGGCAAGTGCAGGCAAGGCGTGGGCATACATATTTGTACCGGATTTGAAATCCCTAGCCGGTGAGAAAATGTGGCTCTATCAGTTTAGCTGTCTGATTCTTTTTCAAAATTATCCAGTGCCATATATGGGAAGTGAGGTGTTTCTACCATAACTCATAGGTTAACCGAAAAAAAGACGAAATTAGCCAAAAAGGTAATATTGACGCTATAAAACATTTGTTCGTTGGGTCTTGTGGCGTAACTACTCAGGGTAGTTTCGACCGAACCCAGAGGTCAAGTGTTCGAATCCTGTCATACTACCGATCTTGTACCCTTGGAAAAGGCTCTTTACACCACTTTCCTCACTCCACCCAGGTGTAAAATGGGTACCTGGTAAAATTTTGAGGTAAAATGTGAATGAAGGAAAGGGTAAAAATTAAGGCTCCGATTTCCAATACCCTGTCGTCTTAGACACAGTGGGCAAAACCCCACAGTTTCCGACGGCCTCAAAAAAGGCTTTAGGGCTACCTTTACACTTATACAAAGGTTTTTACTGGCATGGGTAACGTTTGTGTACATCATGCAACCAATTTACCCCTCTGGTATATTTTTTACGCGTATTTTGGTTATTTCAACTATGTGGTGTACATACATGTGTGCGTAGTTGGTGCTATACCACCCACGGGCGACGACATTACAGAGTAGGGGCTGTCGGTGTGACTAACACGAACAGTCACGGGTATCGTCTTGTTTATCCACGTCTAGACGACAAAATAATGGCCGGAAAATGAGGAGGAGATGCTCTCCACAACTTTTGTGCATTGCGGTGTTTCCTTGTGGTCAGAAAATACAGAAATTTCAAACATTAAAATTGTAACGTTAGAAACGTGCATAGGCATATTGTACAATGTGTGACACATTGAAACGTACGGTATTCCTGGGTATGAAGGGCTAAAAAAGAGTATTGCATGAAGAAAGTCTACATGTTGTTACCTCTGCTCTAGAAAAATCAAGGTATTGTTTTTGGTAACTATGTAGCTGTGTACATCTATGTGTATGCCTGACTGTGTGTTTATGTTTCTGGATATTTGTGGTCAGCATAACTGTAGAACCTCTGGATGTATTGTAATGATATTTGGTATGTGCGTTGGAAGACGAAGGTCAAAGTCGATTTTAGGCCCCCTGGTGTGTGACCTTGGTACTGCAGCAGTACTTGTACGTTTGGTCTTTAAACTTTTGTCCTGGGCATCGTATGATCTCAATCAGCAGATAGCGTTTGATGTAAGGGAAACGCAGTGTTTTGGGCCCCCTAGCAGCTTGCTTTAGAATTGCAATGGTGTTTTTGTTAGAATACTGTATTTCAAGGAGGATAACAGAACATAGGAACGACGGATTTACAATACATTTACAACATGTATGTAGGTAGCCTAATTGTATGAGCATGGGTGGTCATCTATCTATGGAAAGAGGGACCATTGTACCCTTGTGTAAATGGACATGTGGCTCTACGAGCACGTACTAAACCAGCCTGTGCATATAGACAGTGGGTTCTCAAGGCTTCTTACCTCTATTACTTTCATCTTTATTCGAGAGGTGAGCGGTTGGTCAAAGGCTCACCTGTTGGTGGGAGGTAGGTATTTGTACAGGTGTCGATTCTTACCTGTAGTACTCCTTTCGCCCTCATCCTGATATTTGACATTTTTGGTATGTTTTATACCCTCGCCAAGAAGGTTATGTTTTGGGGTTCACCGGCGTGTCTGTGTGTTTGTGAATAGTATAACTCTAGAATGTTTGGTTGCATTGTCTTGATATTTAGTATGTGGGTAGGTCTTGATGATACCTCGAAACTCAAAATTATTAGATTTGGGACCACCTAACGTCTCTCTAATGTACTGCAGCTGAACCTCCGGATTTGATGCGAGTATCTATTATTCTTGACAAGCTATGGGTATGATTTTAAAACTGCCTTTAGTGTGGAGAGAGGAATCGGTTTACTGTGAATTTTGCTCACCCAAGACCCTGTTTAATTATGAATTTGTCTTATAAACGTTAAGAAAAGCGTCGTATGGTGGAAGTCTAGAAGAGCCATTTTGCAAGAAACGCATTAGGGGCGCAAATGTCTAACTGTTGTTCAGACACAAATACGGAAAGGACCAACTTGAATGTAAACGGTTCAAGGAAAGAAAGCGCGGGTAAACTTTGTTGAATTGTTTGCACTGGTCAAACGGTCGGAGACTTTGCACACAGACCACAAGGTCGAGAGGTCAAGCCCTTGTCCGCACACATGTTAGCTTTGACCACAGGACGTGGACACTTCTGGTATAGTAAATGTTGGACGGTAAATGTCGATCCATCCGTGTTAGTTCGCAAACAACGCGATCCGTGTAAGAAGTGAGTGAGTGAGAATAACCAACGGACACAGGACAGACGGTAGTAAATCAACTGTATGGTGAGTTTCTGTTCTTGCGTTTGAATCTAAGTTGTTGAAATTGCAACCACTACTGTGGACAAGTAGTCGACGGTTTTTGGAACGGATCTATATATCTGGAATAGCCTCCTTTGCAGACTTCTTACAGCGCTGCCGCCTTTTATCTTGTGGGGCTGGGCGACCGGAAACTTCTCCTCTTCTCACACTAGTTTCTAGACCTTGACCTACGTTGAAAATCAGAAAACAGCGCCCCTCAAAAACGAATAAAAGCCAACGCCGCTAGAGGTCTACGAAGGAGGCTATAGGTCAGGAATTCTTGTGAAGGATCTATAGGGATAGCCTGATTGTCACCCTAGTTAGTTTTACCGGATCTTACATTATAGGAGAGAGAATGGGAGCCTCGGTAAAGTTAAACGTAAAGGAGGCTTTCAGGTTTGGGGAGGTATGCTGCTTATATGTAGAGACTCAGCAAGGATATCTTGCAGAAATTGGTTTGTAATTGAATCCATATGCCATTGTGAAGCATACATAACTACATCTTGTACATTACGTTGTTATCCTGGTAAAGGAGTACTTGTTTGTACGCGGTGGTAAAAGGTAAAGGTAGTTGAAGTCCTAAGTAGAGGCCGTAGGGGCAGTGGGTGGTTATCCACTGGGTATGCTTACTTGCTAGTAAGCAAGTAAGCAAGCCATTGCCTTTTGGTTTACCTCCCCAACCAAAGTCGGGTGAAAAGTGCCTTTCCCGATCGAGGGCACAACATCGGTGGCATAACAGGGGATTCGAACCTAGTACCTCTGGGTTTTGGGCCAAACACCCTAACCGTTACTCAGCACTACGCCAAGACGTGTAACAAGAAGGGCATGTCAGACAAAAGCTCATAACAACTCTCAATACTCTAAATACTAGCACTATACCTAAAGATATTAAATATCGAACCGTTTCGAACGTATGCAGGAACTAAGGACACAATATTTCGAACCTTAGAAAGTTCTCCTTGACTCAAAAAGCAGGTGGTTCTTTCTACATGAGCTGAACATGTGGCCTGTGTCTAGCACACGGCCCCAAGTGCCTACTTCATGTCAGTAAGAAACACGAGAAACCTGAAGTAAAGAGGTCCCTAATGAAGTGGTTTTTCGTGTGGGTCGACTGGGATCGAGTCATGACCTGTTCCGAGTGTGACCTGGGAACGTGCCGGGGCGCGGGTTCAAAATTAACCGCTTGTCCCGACAGCGCTAGCGCGGATTTGAAAATTTTAAGTTCGCGGGGATCTAATTTCTCGGTAGAGACAAAAGGGAATGTTCGCTTTGATTTTAAGCTCGAACTAGAAACATCCGTGGCGCTAGCGCTAGCGCTAGTTCACCTTTATCCGCGGGGTAACTTATATCCGTTGTTATTTCGTTAAAAGACAGGGTTTCAAATTGCAACAGATGCAAAATATTGCAGTTTTAAACCATTATCCGTCGACTTGATCTCCCCATGTATTTGATATCCTGTTTTCAAAAACAACGGATATAGGTTCACAGGCGTATAAAGGTAAACTTGCGTTACATTCAGTCATATAATGGAAACACCGACGCCTTTACGGAAAGCAACGTAGATACTTGCACCGTCTCACTTCTACTAGCGACAAGGCAAGGGTGCTATATAGACGAACAGAACAGTCACGTTTGGTGTGATTAACTGTCACTGATCTATTGATATAGATTACTACAGTACCGTATCTGCTCTATGGAGAATACATTCAATGACAACCAAGCATTTTTTTTGCGGTGAAAAGATCAAATAAAAGGAATCACCGCAAACATTAGACCATTTACAGTGTCGTACCGTAATTATGTAAGATTTGGTGTACTGTTCTAAAAGGATTCATGTGAATGTTGAAACACTCGACCCGACTTGTCAGTAGCTTCCTGTTTTCGTTCAAAAGTGGGCTTCTATTTCTTTCCTCCGTGTCACGGGTAAACATGTTGACTTTGGTTAACTGCGTAAAGTATCGTCAGGTAGATGTTAAGGAATAGTCTTAGCAACGTGTCAACTGAAGTTGTCAGTCGCTTCCTGTCTTGAGGCCAAGTTCAGTGTACCCAAACTCTTTTCTGAGAAAGCTCTTTCTTATTCTTTTGCCCAAGGAAGTACACACCCCACCCACACCCCAGCGAATAGAGAGTTTTTGGACTCAAATAAGCAATGAAGCAGAAAAAAACTCAATCACGTCGCCGACATACCATCTTAGTTATCATAACACAGTCCCTATCTTCCTGTTTTTATATTCAACTTATCACTGTCTATTCTCAGCTGTGTTTACGAATTTTAATGTTACTTTTCTTAACATCAATCTATTTTCATTATGAGCTAGTATCTTTTCCTATTATTACGTTCTAGCCAGGTAACGTTAAATACAATAAATATGTTCTGTGTCAGTTACCGCATGACATATTTTTTGTATTCCTAGTAGAGGGGTCAAAGACACGTGAGATCACATGCGTATATATAGCACTAATACTTTTTGTTCTGACATTACAGTTTTGCTTCATATCACTACACTTTTTCCTCATTTGCATGAAACATTCTCACACATTTTCTTTAGTCCCATGCTATGTTATATCCCAGGATATACAATAGATAGAATTTAGGCTTCTCATTGGCTGAGGGGAAGTAGCCATGGACTAAATGTTAAAAGCCTTCTAGCAGGTGGTTTCTGTCCACGGTACTGGAAAAACAAACATGGTGAACGATTGGAAATGGAGACAGACCTCTGGCCCGTGTTTTGATTAGTTCACACCATCGAGAAAATTGAATCAATTTAACGGCTCGTCATACTGACATCGGCGTGTCGATAGATATTTGATTGCGGTTGTAAGGTCACGCCTCGTAAATGTGTTAAGTTTTTATTAAAAATGAAGGTATAGTTTTTGGCGTCTCTCTCTCTTCTCTCTCTGTGTTTGTGTGTATGTGTGTTTGTGTGTTTGTTCGTGTGTGTGTGTGTGTCTGTGTGTCTGAGTTTTTGTGTCTTTCCTGATATTTCTAGTAAGCATAACTTTAGAACCTCTGGATGGATGGTAATTATATTTGATACGAGAATAGGGGGTTGGGAAGACGAAGGTCAAGGTACGAACGCTTTATCTTTTTTAGAGGAAGCTATTATTTTGTTAACTGGGAAAAATACGTTAGTATTGTACCATGAATATCTTTAGAAACGGTGCACAAATGTGAAAGGTCAATACATAATATACATTGTCAGTATTTGTGCGGAAGTAATGTGTAGATATGTCGTCCGCAAGAGTTCCCTACCAGCCAAACATACAGCTTATACACAACACAAGATATCAAAACCCGTGCATTATCGTCGAAAGCCGCCAGACGGCCTGAAATCCAAACGTCTGTTCCTTTTGCCAACCCCTAGCGACCTACCAAAATCCAAAACTTCTCGAGTTATACTGTTCACAGACAAACGCCCGAACCCAAAAACATAATTGGCGAAAGTAAAATCTATCATCCTACCTCGCCCGAACATAGCATTTCACAGTCAGACCTAGTCGTCCGATTCAAGTTCACGTGCACATCGAACAAGTTGTCAACCCTAAGCCGTGTACTTGATCCCCAGTAAGCCCCACTCTAAAACGCACCGCCGACACTTATGGCTTGACCTTGTTGGAGCCAACAGTACTCTTAAAACGGATGTGCCTCTATAGTGTATAAGCTATAAAGTATGTTATGCTACGACTGAATTCAAACAATCATTTTGCGAGCACTTGGAATTCTTTGAACGTTGCGTTGTAAATTTCTTTAAAGGTTCCGTAAAGTCACGTTTATCGTGAACTGCTATCCTTACAAATGACATCATTAAGATGTAAAGCAAAACTTTGACTACAAATCTGTCACCTTTAGTGTTGAATTCTGCCTTTTTAAACACTTCTAACAAAACTTAAGAACAAAATATTTTAACTTGAATTGTATTTCTTACAATGTCACGTTTTGTGGTGAAATCCAAATCCATGAGAAACATCATTAACAGACAAAACAAAACTATAAAATAAATCTATCAAGTTAACGACTAAAATGTGCCCTTTCCAAACACCTTTAACATAACTTAAAAACAAGATATTTTAACATCGAATTGTAATGCTTCCAAGACCAGGTAAGGTCACGTTTTGTAGTGAAATCCAAATCTTTAAAAAAGCATCGTTAACTAATGAACCCAAACTACAAAACAAACCTGTCAAGATAACTGTTAAACTATGGCATTTCCAAGCACTTGTAAGAAAACTTAGAAACAAACTCTTTAAAAATCGAACTGTATTTCTCCCAAGGCCTGGTAATGTCACGTTTTGCGGTGAAATCCAAATCGTTAAAAAAACATCGTTAACTAATGAAACAAAACTACAAAATAAATCTGTCAAGTTTATGGGTTAAAATGTGATATTTCCTAGCACTAGTAAGAAAACTTTTAAACAAGATATTTTAACGTCGAATTGTATTTCTTCCAAGGCGTGGTAAGGTCACGTTTTGTAGTAAAAAATACATTCTTGTCAAATTTATTGCCAAAATGTGTCCTTTTCAAACACTTACAGCAAAACTCTACAAAAAAGTTTGTAATTGATATGAAGTATAATTTGAAAGCCATCTGGCCCCGTGCATGTCACATTCTGATCATGAGAGCTATAACACTCTGCGGGGTTGATAACAAAAAATTTGTTATTCCGAAAGCACTCCAGCAACCTCTGGCTCTCCGCCAAATGTCTGATTGAATACAGCCTACGTTCATAACGGTCAAATGTATGATATATATGTCTGGGCGAAACTGTCGTGTATAGTCTATGGATATTTCAGGACTTTAAAAGGGGAATCCCTTGGTAACAGTGTTTGATTTTGAAAGTTGGAAGAGAACTACAACGAGCCTTAGTGCATAATGTGTATTTCAAAACTTTGATAAAACACTGGTAAAATCGTTTCAGGATGCCATATCAGGGTTGGACAAGTTTTCTAAAAATTCACTTGAATGTCCTATCCGTCAAGCACATAAAAATTACTTGCCCGAACCAATTTTTCACTTGGTCAAAATTTAAATGTCATTTTTACATGCATTTTCACTTCCAGCAATGGAATTCTTATCATTGCCTCTATTTTTATATGTTGACCATTGCTCGATGTCGTGACTGTAAAAATTAAAGAGTATATCAAAATCTCACTTAATGGAAAGATCTTAATACTTGCCCGATCGGACAAGTGGAGTAGGTCATGCACTTGCTCAAACAGCACTTTCACTTGCCCTGGACAATAGGGCTTGTGGACTTGTCCAACCCTGCATATTACACAGTCGTTCCAGAAAATTTCAATTCTCCCCACACATAATTCCTGCAGATGCAGAGAGCATATCTGGTGACCCGAGGTCAGGACACAGCGGAGGTCATAGGTCATGGTGGTGAAGGTCAACTCGTAGGAGGAAAGGTCACGACCTGTCATATCATATCGTCATGGTGTCCAGGTGACAGGTGTCAGCCCATGTGTGCTGTGTTTTTTTTATAGAAATTCAAGGAGTAGGCAGGCAAATCGTTTTTTTAAACCCAATTGAAACGAAGAGCTTAAATTTGCATTTCTATACTTGCTAAACTGGAGAAGTGACCTTGCATTCAGAAGCTTTGATCCCTGGCCAAAACATATCAAAGACATTAAACATGGTGCATTCAGATAAGCACTCAGCATTTGAGGCTGAGTAATGCTGAACACACACACACCACTGCCAGTGGACTAGCCCCCTGCCATTGGCTTTTGCACATTGTTTTGTGTCATATTTTGCGGGAAGTACGTTGACTTTTTTAAAACGTTTTTATACTTGAAGATTTGGACAAAAACTGACCTTGCTAGATGGAAGATCGTGTGGTGTTGGCAACACGCCGTACAGTGGGTTCCGCAGTGGACGTTAATCGTACAAACGATTGGAATACTATATACCTCTGTGAACAATAACAGAAATCGGACAACACTGGGTCCCCCAAGGAAGAATCCTGGGACCATAATGAAAATGATTATAATAGTTTGCTTAGTTTTCTATTTCTTGAAATATTTCCATCGTCTAAACATTGTGTCGCTTACCATAGCATGGCTCACATCATTCTAACGTTTGAAGAGATGTTGCTAATTGCCCCTCACTCTTCGTGCTACTAGTAACTTAACTCCTTGCTTTACAGCCGTTTGTTTATCAAATTGAATAGGTCTTTACAGTCAAACTGTTTACCAAACACGTGGAAAACCACTAAGTGGCCAACATTAGAGGTATGTGTTCTCTCGGACGTTTGTCAGGTGTGAACTCTTTTGTTTTAAGGTCATTTCTGGCATGCGCCCCTTACAGGTGGGCTTTCTTGGCGTCTGATGTGAAAACACCTGGAGGAATACTTGCTGAGATGTGGGAATGGTCGCGCCTCAAGTCTTCTATTGTATTCTTGAGAGGCGCCGTATTTACAGAGACTTTCTCTTTTGGTTCCGTTGCATCGGTGCCTAAACAATGTACAGGTGGTAATTACATGCAAACAATAGAAGGTATTATAGAGAATGGTCACCCAATACGTTCTTATATAAACAATTGGTACTGTATCATTGTCAAAACTTGTGTATCAACCCTGAAGGATGTATGACTAAAGACCAGAGGTCCTGGGTTGGAGTCCCCTGATATTCTCTGACGTTTTGCCCTTGGGAAAGGCACTTTCGACGAATTTCATCACTTCACTTAGGTGTAAATGAGTACCTAGCTTTGTTAGGGACGTCCCTCGGATAGGATGTTAAATAGAGGTCCCGTGTTTGAAGAGAGCCACACCTCGAGTGCGATGAAGAACGCACCACACTTCTAAAAAAAAGTAGGGGTCCTTCCCGGTGTGAATGAATCAAATAAATCTGCCCGGAAAAGCAGCTTGTCATCAAGTCATTGACGAAAAATAATGAATGCTACCTGAAACTTCGGACTGTTTCCAAAATCATATCCTAAGTACCTTGAGTATACGTAACTGCTTTATGGCGCAGTTAGCGAATGTCATTTGCACTCAGTCGGTAACAGGTGTCGCCCAGCCCCAGTGAGATACCCACTTTTACCACCACACAGTTTGAAATATACTAAGTTGAGGCACAAACGGCCACCCACATACAGTATTCTTAGTAAGAATCCTACAAGTGACAGCCAAAACTCTCCGAGAATCTATATCACGTGTATCACTACTGCTGTCAATCTAAATGACATGTAACAATAATTTTCAGTTAAAGAAGTCGCTTCTCGTTGCACATTATAGTTTATATAAGACTTCTCCCATGCCGAGAGAACTTGACAAAGTCGTGTGAGGCTAGCATTTGTTTATTTATACCTGCCCAAACACGCCACACGCCAACTCAACTGTTTGTTGACACATTCCCCTAAATTTGCCAACGTAACTGAACCGTTTGCTTATGCCGTGTTGAGTATAGTGAACGCTGTCAATTAGTTCCGCATGGACAAGTTGTGGAGACCGTTTTTCGTCGTGGTTGGCAAAGGTGTTGATGGATAGTTGACACTACTTGATTTTAGAACACTAAATCATTTTGCTACAGAGGGTCCAATGGGGGTTATGGACATACATTAGAGTTGGGCATTTGAGCACTGAAACAATAAGTTGTTCAAGTTCTTACCCATATTCCGATCCGATTTTTTTCCTTCACCAGAGTATAGATGTTTACCATGCAAAAGAAAACAAGGGGTTGTTCAGCTTATACACTGAGAGGATCTAGCTTACTCGTATTTTCGACCGATTTTGTCCTTTTCTGTGACGGGGAGCGCCATAGGCTTTCCGAAACTTATGATCCCCTACTCACTGGGTCACGTGTTCTATCTGCATAACGTGACACCACAGAAGTACAGTTCAATAGTTGAAGATTTGGATAAGTCAATTTTTTTGAATTTCCAGTTCAACACTAATCTCCATGCAGATATACCGGTGGCATAAAGGGTTTAGGTGGCCATGGCGAAAGGGTTTTCTGGGCTTCTGGCCAGCTAAACACCTTATGCTACCAGTAGGTCTGCATGGAGATTAATTCAACTCTAATCCAGAGTTTTCTATTCATTTTCGGTCAATAAATGATTCCTGCTCGCTAACTTCAACCTGATCATGAACTTCGCTGGTGAAGTATTCGATCTCAGTGAAGTATTCGATCTCCGATGAAGTTTTTGACATTTATTTGAGTGGTCGAAAGCAATTATTCTTGAGTAGCACAGCGTACGCCAGGGGAAATCTACCCTCTTCCAATATCTGATAAAAATCATTGACCCTGGCTAGCTGATTTCACTAATTCCATGCCAATGACCGAAGGAAAGAAGTTTATGGCAACACTTTCGGGGTTATCTAAGGTGAAACTCAACCTTAACGCTTTGGTTTGAGTATTTCGGACTTTAAATATTTGTTCCGACTCCAAACATCGAAGAAAAAAATAATTATCAACTGGTTCTTGATTTATATCTAAGGTAAACCCAAACGTTGACGTTTTGGTTTGATACTTTTGCACGCTAATTATTATTTGTTTGTACTTCAAACACCAAAGAAAAAATATTTTGGTACCCTTCGTCGGGTTATCTAAGGTGAACATATACGTTCATCATGAAGATTTGTAGTCCATGCACCTGACTTGAGTTTTCTCAACAAGCAAGTTGATCACGTGTGTCAATGCTGCCACCCTTAGAAGTATAGCATGGTTTCCAAGTATTTTGGATCCCAATTTTGACAGAATAATTGTCTAGTCTGTTCTGTATTCTGCATTTTGTCTTTCTTAGAATTCAGGTGACCAAACAACAGGATGCATGACGTCATTAATGGGTCATTAGAGTCAGGAAGTCGTCTCTGTTGAGTGACGGTTGTTGCCCTCCTCTGATGTAAATGACCTCATTGGCCCCTTTCACGATGTAGTCCTCTTTACTGTTTACCCTTATACAATAATGTTCTTTTATGTTGTCTTAAGCAATAGAGCACACCATCCGTCACTCAACAAAGACGGTGGACGGTATAAACTTCCTGCCACTTATGACCAACTAGTGACGTCATATATTAGTTAAGTCACGTTATCCGGTTGCTCAGTCATTTGAATTCTGTGGAGGACTGCAGTAAGACGGTCGACAATTCGATGCGCTATCTATTTCTGTTCAAGCAAAATGTTAGGTTTGTACTTAATATGTTAGCTGCAAGCACATATGAAATACACAGATCCATATAAACAGGAATACTTTAGGAGCATAGTTACTGTTACTGTACGTTTTTCCTTTTTTTCATTTTCTCACTATTTTTTGTTGATTGCAGGAGTGCGGTTGGAGCTCTGGTGGGCTGTCCATAGAGCCTTGTGTGCAGATTGCTGTGAGCAAAAATCCACAGAAGAAGAAGCCTTGATAGGTTAGTCGAGTACCGAAAATGGCATTCGAAAGACAATTTGCAAGCTGCTTGCTTCTTGTTAGTTTGTGCTTCACCGCATCTGTCTCCGTCTCGGACTCAACAGCAACAACGAAGCACAGGCATAGCGAGGCTTGTGCGAACTGCATTGCGGGCGACGAAGGTGGCGGAAAAGTGACAACTCTAAAAGTCTTCTGGGACGAAGTCAAATCTGCGGTCAAGGACGTTGAAGAAGAGATTGCAACGAAACGCCAAGAAGGAAAGTGGGTTGACAAAAGTGGCACCAAGGATGACACAAAGAACACGAAAAAGACGAAGGTTAGCGGTTCGTGGTCAGCAGTGGCCAGACTGTCCGCTAGAGTTTCCCGCCTCGAAACCAACATGTCGCTCGTACTTGACCAGAACCAGTACTTGCGGTCAGAGGTCGCCAACCTGTCATCTCAAATGAGCGGAAACAAAGGTCAAGGAAAGCGTCGGCACTTGAGGAACTACATGGAACACCTTGAAGAAAGCATCGGATACGTCGAGATGGAGCTGGACAACGAGCGCAGCAAGATGAACCGATACCAGACAGAACTGTCCACGATAGCGGTCAGACAGGGGGAACTGGAATCCAAGATGGCGGCGCTGGCGAGAAGGATTACCCACAATCCTCGGCGCAAGCACAACAGTGTCGTCACCAACGCGATTGCTCCGGTTGGCTCCCCTGAGGTTCCCGCAGGTGAAACTGAGTACGACTATGATGTTGAGTTTGTGCGCGAGCCAAAGGGACAGCGATAGAGGGTTGTAAATTTAACGTTGTTGTGAAACACTGAGGGCATCTGATAGCAAGGGGAGAAATTCCGATGCTGTGGCGAGGCCGTCATAGGCGCGCAAAGTGATAAATCGATCGTCAGACTGAAGACCAGGTCACGGTCAAAGCTGTAATTTCCTGTGCTGTAAGGAGAACTGTCTGTGTGTGTTGCCCTAGACAATTAGTGCTTCTATGATCGAGAACAGGTCTGAAAACTTTGGTCAATATCATTCATTACATTACTGCACTGCTATGCCTATGGTGATGTGGTATTGACTGTTTCACACCATGCTACCGATATTGTGTCTTTGATTCAGAGTTTAAGTATAGATTTGCTTATCGTCGATTGCTTACTACCATCTGGTAATCTGAAAGCTTGGATTCGAATGGTATTTTGAGCAAATGATGCGATGTATCAAGTGAAAAATATGCATCCGTTTGAAAGATACAGTCAAACAATCATAAACCAACTCAGACTTTGGACGCTGCTTGAATGTAGTCCATAACCTTGGAATAGGAATGAATAGGAAAATAGCATCTGTACTATTCTTGTCCCAATAAGTGGTAACGTATCTTATTTCACTTTATATGACATAATTTAAAACGCTAGCTGACATTTATCCAAGGGGTAACTTACATCCGTCGTTTTTAGTATCTAAGGATATCAAGACGACGTGTTGTGTTTTCAAACTGCAGTATTCTTTATATTATAGAAAAACTGCAAATTGAAACCACCGGCCTCGTCTTGATATCCCTACATAACCGGTTAAAAAACGGTTATAGGTTACCCCACGGATAAAGATCAACTAACGTTAATTGCATATGGTTAGATTTGGAAGTGATAGTGCTACGCTAAGTGGTAAAATTCCGTTCGTTTCATTTCTTGCTGTCATTGGCGTTTTCTAGTATATGACAAAAACAACATGTCACGACTTGAGCTGTTTGTACTTGCCGTAACGGTTATAATAGGAAATGGTGATGTTGTGCCATATGCCAAACTTTAAGGCAAAACTACGCATTCAATCATTGTCGTGATCGATATCTCATACTTATAATAGCACATGCATTGATTTATCATGATAATATCATATTCTAGAAGATACAAGATACGTATGTTGACATTCTTTAGATGAACATGTTGTGCCTCTCATGATTGTCAATATAATACAAATATATGTGTTACTTGTCGCTATCCATGCAGATCATATTTTTCTATATAATACATGGATGAATTATTATAAAGAGTAGCCTAGATGGCCTTCCAACATCTTTACAAAGTTATCCAAAGGCTCTAAATTGTATTTCGTGTTCATGGTATATGTTGTATTTCTAAACGCTTGTGTTCAATTTATAGTTTCATTTAATACATGGCATTAAATGCTAAGAAAGTGCAAAACTTTTTTTATTCTTTTCTATATGGTCTTCTCTACTTGTCGTCATGTGAAAAGTGTTCTGTACATGCTATCATCATGCAAAAAAGCAATAACAGTCAAATCTGTAAATAAGGACCTCTTGGACATCAATATATAGCCAAATCTATACTAGTAACCACATCGCTCATACGTACATTCTGACCACCTGGCCATTGAGGTACAGTCAAACCTGTACTAGTAACAACGGATAGAAAAGGGCTCCCTGGCCAACGTTGACAACTTTTTGTTGGTCTCTAAGATAATTTTTAACATTGACACAGGATTAAGTAATAGTCCACATAGACCAGTTTTTAGAGCAGTCCTATTCGGCAGTGTTCCCCACATATGTACATTTCAATCATAATAAAGATATCCGTGTCACCTATCGCCTATTATTGATAGTAACGCTAGTTCACCATTATTCGCTGGGTAACCTATATCCGTTGTTTTTAAAGACATACCATTTAGGGATATGAAGTCGACGGATGATGATTTCAAATTGCAATAGTTTCAAAGTATTGCAGTTTGCAACCACCATCTGTTTACTTGTCTTTTTATTATAAACAACGGATATAGGTTACCCCGCGGATAAAGGTGAATTAGCGTTACTATTCTAGCGATATCCCACAGGTCTGTGCGCCCTGCCGACCAGGTCGTAATCATAGTCGTTCGACTCAGTCGGCGGCGTCGAGGTTTCTTCTTCTTCTGGCGTTTGTGGAGTTGTGTATCCCACAAGTCGGTACAACTCGATCAATTTATCCTCAGTGTCCTGTTGCCTCTTTTCAAACAGTGCTAGCTCCTCTTCCAGAAGTTGCGACCTGTGTCTTTCCCTCTCCAGACCCTGTCCAAGTTCGGAAACCGTCTTCGACAACCGCTTGATTTGTCGCTGGTACTTCGGCCTCAGCTTCTTCGAACTCTCGTGAGACTTCACCTCGTATCGCGAGATCTGGCCCGTGAGGTCTCTGACCTGTGAGTTCAGGTAGTGATTTGAGGCGATGGCCTGTTGTAGGTCGGCCTCTAGGTTGTAAACTCTGTCCGTTAAGTTTGTTATCGTGTCTTGCACCTCTTGAGGAATTCCCACATCGTCCCTCTTTTCGTTTACCCTCCTGTTATGGAAGAGATTGGAGAGAATGTGCGAAGCAAACATCAGAGAGAGTTCGTCTTCGAAGCTATGTATGTTATGTTCGCCCAGTTTGACCCAGTAACCCCGGTTGGGTGTTGGCAAGGCGTCTTTCTGTTTTAGCTCTCGCTCTGTGGTCGCCACCGCAGTCTTGACTCGCGTCCAAAAGTCCGTGAGAATGGTTTCTTGCTCCGAGACGTGGGAATTTGCAGGACAATCCGGGCAAAGTTGCGTTGAACCGGCGCAGAGAAGTACGTAGTAGTTCATCAGAGCTGTCGTCACGGTAAACATCGCGAGAAATCGCGAGAATGTGGTCGCCATTTTGATCATCATACCACAGTGCCAAGTCTTGTGATTCCTTTTTGACAAAGAGTCAATATTTTTCATCTATACGATCTTTTTTTTTGCCGGAAAATTTCATATCTTCGCACTCCTGGAATATCCGTTCCATCACTGTTCAGCTTGGCACATATACATCTCGCGACCTGCCCTGTTAAAAACATCAAAAAAGGAAAATTCAATCACTGCTGGTATGGATATCAAGAGAATTACAGATGCACAAAACACACATTTCGTAACATACATTTCCTTGAATACACATCCGTATACTTGACACGGCCTTGGCCTAACCGCAAGTATTGCTAAACTTGCCAAAGGGCCTACAGATACATTTCAAACGTAACGCCCAGCACATTCAAAGAATCATTTTGCCAGTCTTTGACACACAAGGGATCTGAGTTGCTCAAAGGACTTTATATATTTTATTATTAACAATGTCTTTCGTTGTTTTCAAAGCTATTGTGTCCGAGGCCATATAGATTTGATTATATAGATGATATTCTGGAGAGAGCTGTGCGAGCGTGCGAAAAAAGGCAGGAGAAGAACATGCCTTCAATATGAGACTTACGTGGTCCGGAAGGTTGAACAAATCAAGGTTGAAGAATTTTTTTGACTTGGGAATGGATTTTTTCATTCTGGAAGATTAGATTCCTCTTCCGATATTTTCTTTCAATTTACGGCGCGTATATTTGTTGTTTTTTCAGCTGCTTTGCAAGATTTACGGTATGGTCGAAAGCTTTTTGTAAATGACCGAAAACTGATGCGCGCTCTGATGGCATGCATATGATCAAATCAACGGAACCTTAGCTTGTATTTTAGATTTAAGTTGTACAGACATCATTCCTGGCAGTATCAGACACCATCAACTATGTCCATGAATGTGTTGACCCTGAGCTACTTCATCTCTTTGATTAGCGTCAAAGTGACAGGGTAATCAGAAAACACCGGCCCTGTTTCTGACACGGCTACAGGAATGCCGACTATTTCGCCACCAAATCACGACCGAACGCGAAAACAAGCCGGTCTCCTCACAAGTCGCAGTTTGACAAGGTCTGCCTTCTAGTAGCCTGGAAACCATTCACTACTGGTCCCTTAAAAATGTAAAGCAGGCATCCTCACAAGACGAATCCTTTATCCCCACTCTCCTATGTCAAAACGTAGAAATGCAAAGTAGAACATGTAGATTCAAATTCAAGACTGACTATTTCATTGGTTTAACCGTTAAGTGTCAGGATATCAGATATTCTAATTGTGATTGACAGTCGGGATCGGTCTATTAAGTTGAAGCTGAATGCGTTTTCAGGTCATTCCTACTTTTTCGATATCAAAGTGTGTTGGACTTTTACGTACAGAGGTCTGACTTTTAAGGCTTATGCCTGAAGCACCCTCACATACACGGGACCGCTGGCTTTACGTTATCATCCAAAATAACGAATACAATGACACAAGTCCTAGTGCTACTGTCAAATATCCAAACCGGGGCCAGACCGGGTAGCTGTTTTGGGAACATTAAGAAAGACTACAAAACTCATAACACAAAAACTCATGATCATGAACTTTCCATTTTCGACAACAAAGCACTGCTTACAATTGATAGTCTAGGAAAAGAAATTGCACTACCTTACCAAATAGTCTAACCACCCAAAATTACGATGAATCTTCACTGGGTACAGTTTTATTTAACCCTATTCAGACCGGGCTTTTTTGGTCATCCCTGGACCGGGGGGGGGGGGGGTGCTTTTGGGGCCCTCCATTTCTAAGTCCTATAACTCTAAAACCTAGTGCCGTAAGGCCACCAAATTTTTAGGACATAATATCGACATAATATCTGACAAGTATTTGACGTTTGACGTTACGTTGACGTAAGATGACGTAATTATGACGTCATCAATATTTGATTATATTGGCCGGACCCATGAAAAAAGGGTTTTTCTCAGAAAACTTCAAGTTATGCTAAAAAAAATGTAACAACAAGTGCAGATAACAGAATAATAATGTTTATTACGACTTGTGTTGCCAATAGCAACATCGATAACGTCAAAATGACGTCACAAAATGACGTCATGCACATCTAAGATACGAGTTGGGCTCTGCCATATTATATCCACCACCTTGAATTTTTAAAAATCCTTTTTTTGCAACAAATAATCACAAAGGGCAATGGAAATAGACTAATTTCATTCATTTAGATGGTTTTTGATGAAAAAATACCAGGTTGTTACAAATTCTGAGGGATAATTAGCTTGTTATTCTTGACCTTGCCATACGGTCCGCCATCTTGGATTTTGGGCTGATGACGTCATCAAATTAGCATAATTTATGCATATATAATTATGAAAGATATGCTAAATAATATAAGATTTTATCTATGTTACAAAATAGCAGTAATATAACAAATAAATATGAAAAATACATTGTTAGAACCAAAAATAGTGATTTTTGGCAAAACAGGCTGTCAACAAACGGTTGCCATGGCAACACGAAAAAATGGAAAATTTTTTAAACTTCGTAAATTTTTTGCCAACAATATTTTAGGAAAACTCACCAAATTTGGTGGCTCTAGCGTAAGCCGTTCTGGCGTTATAGGACATCGAAGTTGCCGCGGGCCTCAAAAGCCCCCCCCCCCCCCGGTCTGGATAGGGTTAATGTAAGATTTTCTGTAAGATTCTAAAATGTGTGTTGCCCGATTTCTTGCCAGATATATCGATGACCGGGGCATATTAAGCAGTATTCTTTTTCTGACAACCAAGCCCGTAAAAATCCCCCGGCTTGTGCTACGAAACTTCACTGGGGACTACACTCCCAGCACCGTAGACATACCTGGGACCTCACGATGGCATGGTTACCAGGCTTTACAGTTGACAGGCTTGTCCTCTGGTAAACTCAGAAGTTCGCGGGAGGGAACTTGACAGTTTGCCGACGAAGTTTGGTCTCCATTTATATTGACTTGTCGGCGGGGAGTCGCTAGACTCTAGAGCGTTAGCCACAATATCCGGCCTCCCCTCTAACCAATTTGACAGGATGTGAGTGGGAAGAGAGATGCCCACTTACACCCGCATAATGGCTTGTCAAACAGAATTAGGTGTTTATGGGGGAATCTAGCGCCAGGGCGACTTGTGCTACTGACTTACTCATGGCCAGACTTCCTAAATTGAGTCATTAGCAGCCAGTCTCACAATAAAGGCGTACTTACGTACTAGTATATGAACATGATGCATTTTGACTTGCAGTCAAAGCAGTGTCATTTATCACCTATATGCGCTTGATCATTGACTTTATAAATATGATGCAAGATATTGAAGCATGATCCAAATAACAGAACACAAAACGGAATTTTATTGTCAATGTCACCATGACGCATTTTACAATCGACTTGTTCAGAAATTCAAAACCAATGTGTAGCACTATTTGTCATCACCGTTATGTGCTTGAAAAATGCCTGCCTATTCAATGTTACAATCGATAGGTCCTACCAATTGTGCTTTCAACGTTTAACATTTATGATAGATAGATAGATAAATTTCATTTTCTATGTGAAGTACAATGTAATATGAATATGTAGAATTTATTTAAAGGCTTTCAAGCCCCGCTACATTAAAGACTGATCATGTGTCCCTGTACTGTGCTGAAGAAAATTGAACATTATTTTACGATCTCGTTAACACTTTTGCAGTTTCTGCGTTTCCTTGCCATTGTCTGAACCTCTGCCTGGAGAGTCATTGTCAACATGTCATTGAAATATGCCATACACGACCGACAGACATTATCCAGGCGATGTGATTGTGACCTGATCAAAAGCTGATGACTGAAATTTTCACCTTGTGGGCGATAAGATAAGGATATAGTCAGCCATGCGATGGTACTGAGAATGATTCAGGAAACACACAAGGACATCGTCATATGGATCATTTGAAGTGGAAATAAAAAAAATGTCATTAGCACAAAGGATAATCATTTTCTAAGTGATTGTTACATGTGTTTTTTTCTCTTCTTTTCATAACCTGCCCTCCACAACAAAAGTGGCCGCGACTGGAATTTCACATCCTCAGTTTCGGCCCAAAAGTAGATTACTTTTATTTATTGAAACTTTCAGTTTTGCTACTGAATTAAAAATAAAAAACAAAACAATGCACAACGTACGATTTAATCAAAAATATATTTGCGACTTGTTCACGTATTTTGTGCCATAATTCGTGGCATTTTGCCAATTACAATATTGATTAATTTAAAAAACGTAATTTTAGGCGTCCAACCAGCAGAGTGTTGGTGACTGTTAGCGAATGTCTTTCGCAAACAGACGCCAACATGCGCGGCCCGGTAAGACACTAGCTTTGTCACGGATCCCAGTCATATATCTATCCCTATCAGTCATGTCAGCACCTCTACTTTCCGCCTCGTTACACGTTAGCTAACGAGCCTTGATCCCGGCTTTGATCCGGGCCAGACGAGGCCATGTGCCGCGGGTTTTCCTGTCGGCGTGACTAAGGTAGGAAATATGGCTTCCCGGTAGAAATCAGGGCTCCCGGTTTCATTAATGTCAAACATTATCATTGAAGAAAAACATGTATTTCTCGTGATAACAGGATTCTTTGCACACAATCAAAGGCTTTATTCAACCGACGCTTCGATGACGTGACGGTATGTCACATTTCCCAGCGCAATTCTTACTTGTTCACATTGCATTGCAGCATAGGTGTCGCTGCTCACAGATACGGCCCTAAACGTAGATGACAGGCGGTCACTAGCACTGAAACGTCAGTTGAATTGAGCACTTGGTTATGTACAACGACTGTTCTTAATCAGTGACTTACCAACCTGACGAAGCTATTCAATCATGAATTTCTGAATAGATCACATGAAACATTTCAAAACTATTCAAATCATGAAAAATCGTAGAAAAAAACTGTTTCAATTTCAACACTCAGATGTCAGGTTTGAAAATTTTATGTCTCTTGCCAGCGGTCGACTCTACAGAAAGAGGTTAGGGTTAGCAGATTTCTGGTAAGCGAAAACGAGGCAATTTTTAAGCCTCATAGTATAAACTAGAATGCGTATAAAAAAGAATGCATATGACAAGTTAACAAACGTTACATTAGTAACCACACACAAGAAATGTTTCCTTTCGGTATTCACCGTGAAATCTAACACATGGGAACCGGACAATAATATGTCTGATGTCAAACCGTTCTCTTGTTGTTTTACCGAAGTGTTGGTCATCTGTGGCATGACCCCAGGTGACCCCACACAACCATGGGGTCTCCTAGACCCTATGTGAGGGTCTACATATACGGGGGTTCTGACAACGCTTGACGCTGAATCAAGGAGAAATCCCTGCGTGTGGCGCTAAAATCAAGGAAGGCAAGAACTTAAAATTTTATCTACTTGCTACAAATTACGCAAAGAAGACGACTTACGTCCGTTCGAATTACGGGAAATTATAACCTACCGACGCCTTATGGAAAAGTGCATGAAGACCCATGTATGTGAAAATACCTGGCTACCCAGGGAGTCGACAACCGTTCGTCGATGACACTAACGCGGAGTGAAAGGTCAACTGCATGTGTGCAAAACCGTGCAAAAGTTCTGTCAGTCTGAGTTTTACGGAAGGCGGTTCTAGTGAGAACTCCAAAAGGGTTCAAAGCATACCCCGACAAGCAGATATTTAGAGACAAATATCGTTACCTTTCTTCCAGTTCCCAATTTGAAACGTTCAAACGTAAGTAGAAACGGGTAAAAATCGAATTGGAACAAGAAGAAAATGTTTTAAACGTGCTGAACTTTGAATTTACGAAGGGAATCCTCATAAAACATTTTGACAACGTCTTCAAAGATTCTATGGCATGAACAAAATTCACCCTTGTTTTTCTCGCCACTTACATACTGATTTTCAGAAGGACGTCGACTGGAAAGTAATAACCACAATGATTCGAAATATTATGAATATTGATAAAAGCCAAAAGGCCTGAGTGCCTTTTCTACTAGGTAAGGACCGAAAGTTATATATTGAGCGTTTTGATGCGGTTACGTTAATGTCTTCACATACACATGCCGTCCTTTTTGATCTTCAAACGACGGAATTCCTTGTTTCGTCTTACTTTTTCAAGTTTGTCCGAAAACGGACTTTTCAGTTTGGTCGCGACGAATGCCATCCACCCTTACACATGTTATTGACACCACCAACATGTTTACATGTTGTTTAACAAACAATGCAAAATGTTTACTTCCCGACATCCTAGGTACCCCTCGTAGTCTCCGTGAGGAAAGCAAAGGTCATAGATTTTACCGGTGAACTTCAATCAATTTCGGAGACCATGTGAAAATTCTTTAGATTGTCAGACAAGTAAATTAATTGGGGGTGTTTTTCTGTTGCGAAGTGATATTGAACAGTTAGTGGTTGACAGGATTCGAAGAAAGGATTTGTATACAAAATTTGACCAGAAAAGTCAAACATTTTTCATCGTCGACTCAAGAAAGACGTTTGAGACTCAGTTTTGGAAAAAAATAACCCTGTTTCTGCAATCGTCACTTTCATGCAACTTCAATTGTTACATTCGTCAAAGAAAGTTATGTTTTGGTTGTGATCCGTATAGGGGGTCCCGACAATGCTTTACGTTGAATTCAGAAGACCCCTCTACAAAGCATACGCGCTTGAAAATCAAGGAAGACATTTACGCGAAAATTTTATCGCCTTGCCAAGAATTACGTGAATAAGTCGGCTTTCCATTCGAGTAACGGGAAATCCAAATTTATGGAAAAGGGACTTGCAAACCCCCAAGACAAGGTGGAGTAGCTTTGGACGTATGGATGCATAATTGTTTTTATGAGTTTCTACATTAAAATATGACTCTATTTAACTGATAAATGGAAAGCATAGCACATCGTGCATAATGTAAGGAACAAGCGGGTCCATACGGACTGATGATATTTACAGTGGCCATATTAATATTCTATCGGCACACTGACAAGAAAATTAATGACAAAAAGCTTTTATCGTAACCTTGACACTAACATTTTTCCTCAATCATATATATGCCCTCCCGCATTATAGCAGATGAAAAATGAAGATAAAATCGAATCAATTTTCACCGTAAGCGCCTATCAAACGTTAAGACCATTATCAACCAAATGCTCATTACAAAATACGATAAAAATATACTTACAGTTTACAGTATGTTTTGTTCCGCAGTTATAATCCAAAGTAAAACAGCTCTTACGTAGACGCAGGGCCGTAAGATTGTACGTTGAGCGGCCGGTAGAAAGTTCTATATCTGGGGATAGATTTCTCATACGACCGCCCTATCCCATGGACCTACACAGATGTGGGGAATGGATCTCTCTGGGCCGCTCTACCATATGGTGTTTGCTTCTATAGGGCCATGTTGAGTCGATTATATGGGTGCCATCCTCTGGGAACCTCAAAACTGATGCGAGCGTGCGAAGTAAAAAGTTTGGCAAGAAATAATGTGTTGCCTTCACTATGAAATCTAAGTGGGGCCACATTGATTTGATTATATATTGTATTTATTTATTTATTATTTTATGTATTTATATAAGATATTGTGGAAACCCAAAAACTGATACGAGCGTGCGAATAAAAAAATGTTTGACAAAAAAAGTTGCCTTCACTATATAATCAAGTGGTCGGGAAGGTTGAACAAATGATTGAACATACAAAATAAAGTAAAAGCAACGATAGGTTCTTCATTTTTTTTGTTTCGTTGACACCTCCTTCGTTGACCTTTGGAATTGACCTTGGGATTTGGTCGCCTTGCTAAGAATTACGTGAATAAGACAGTAAAATTCTTCTTTCGACTTCATTTTTGAAATGTATGCCATAAATCATAAATATCATATAGCCTTCGGGCATGATTTTGCAAATAAAACAACTATTATATTTTGTAGCTGCTTCATACGATTTACACAGTATGGTGGAATTTTCTAAGTGACGAAAAAAATTTGATGCTCGTTTGGATGCTATCCATACAATCAAATCAATACGGCCTACGATTGGCTAACGCCTGTCACATAGGGTTGACGGGAAGGGGGCAAGGTCACGTGATTGACAAAGGTCAAGACCTTTCAACATAGAAGTCATGCGAAAGAAATACTGTATCCTTATATACTGCGGTTCCAAACTATGCGAACTCTTTTCATACCCACTGTAACAGTTGTACCTCTGGTTGCAATTTGCCATTTGCGACTAGCTGCTTTAATTAAAAGGCGTAATTGTCATTAAATGTCTAACTTCTAATCTAAAATAATTAGAGTCTACATTTTTCAAATGTCCTGCGAAATCCGCATAGTTAGTGAGCGACTTGAAAGGCCCGTTTGAAACTGTTGGGTATTCAAGTCGTCAACGAAAGAGGGTAGAACTCGTTCATTACTTCAAGAAGTCTTCCCTTTTTAAGACGAGATGGAAACTGACACCCCCTTCCAATCATAGAGTCTGAGACCACTTTTAAAGGGAGGAAAATGCTGACGGATCAATGAATCCATACAGATATCTTTTTTGTCATTTATGTATTTTGTTGTCTTTTAGTTCTTACACCGTGGAACATGTACATATTCCACTTGTGACATCAAGGATCGTATCAGTCAAAGTTTGAAGGCTCGGCGATCAATTGTTTTCAAGGTACATTCAACGGGATGTTCCTGTAGTTCAACTGGTAGCAGGCTCACAGTTAAGCCCCTTTCCAATATGTTGGTAACTGGGAGAGTCGGTTAAAGTCCCATATACTAGAAACAGCAGAGCCTAAAAAACTCCGTTTGGGGCTGCACCTGCCTTTCGGAAGGGACGTAAAATGGGGGTCCGGTGTTCGAGGATGTACCTCGAGATTTTTAAGGGGAAGGACTAGCAACTTCTCCCTGTACATAAAAAGATATACCCTGCTACTGAAACAGCAAGGACACTTGCTGACCTATATGTATGTACCACTAGTTTTAGGCACTTATGATACTTTAGATGTGAACAAACAACAATAGACGGATCCCAAAGCCTCTCCTAACTCCATCAAAACGTAAAAGGCAGAATCAAAACATACAGATCCAAATTAGTTGACGGACATGGAGCTGCATGCTGTCTCATTCGTCGAACCGCTAACTGTCCTTCTTTTTGATTGGTCAAAACATGATTGTGATTGACAGATCGGTCTATTCCTTACAAACACCCATCCTACGGTAGCATAACTTAAGATAGTAGGAAAAGCTGACAGAGGAGTTCAAAGCCAGCTTAGGAGTGTGTTTCGCTACCGGGGAAGGCAAATGGACACCTTTTGGCTGACTACACTCATTGGCCAGTCTGGTACTATCTTATGCCATTGTAGCATCTGCTTGGAGATTAGCCCCCCTCCCCATCTGCTTCAGTTTTGTTTGGTCATCTAGTTTAACAGTTGACAAGTTCACGGCTCGTTTGTGGGTCATGTTTGCCCCCCTGTCGGTACCGACTCGCTGCACTGTATCAACTTCTGTCACGTCTCGCTAATTGGCCACACTTGAGTGTTGACAAACACAAACAGTCACACATACACTGTGTACTAGTAAACAATATGGTTGTGGAAAATTTATTGATCTAATTCACCATGATAAAAAGGTGTTGATGCGTAAACAAACAGTACGCCTCTAAGATAACTTGTGATAGAGCCAAGCGTTTTTTCTCATCATGATGAAAAAAATAAAGCTAAGCTTTTTAAAAACTCGTATATTACTGTAAAAAGGGATACCAAGAAAGAGGACGGCCATCATCTTGAGAAAAGCTACATATAAGCCCTTTTGCCTAGACTCGAAGCAGACGTGTCAGCTGGATGAAACACAGATAAGAATTGGCCAAATAGGGGCAAATAAGTTGCCATGGGATTTCAATTAGGCTTTTCTCAGACCATCCAGCTATTACCACCGGCCCGTCAGTTTATTCTTTATTTTTACCTCCTACTAGACTTTCATTTCTAACTTGCTCAAAGTCCCCTATAACTATTCAGCCAGGCCGGAGTCACTATTTTTTGCTTTTAGACAGGGACAAGACATTATGGCACTGCAATGAAGTAAATAACTTATTTTAATGTGACACATATAAAGGACAATGAGCTTTCGAAGGTTAATGTAGTCCCATTTTCAAAACGCCAATTTTTCTAATCCGTAGGGGCAATGAGTTTTATCCAATTTATCTAGGGCATGGTACTGGGGGCGGGGTCTATCCCTCTCCTTCCATCGCCCTTTACCTCCCCAACCGAAGTCAGGTACACATGTTTACACTTTGGTGGAGTGGAGAAAGTCGTGTAAAATGGTACAACACCGGCGGCATGTCATGGAATTCTAAACGAGGGCCTCTGGGTTCTGGCCATTGGCCAAACACCATAACCCCTTTGCCAACACGACGCCATGCAACACAGCTTACCGTATATCGATCTTTAAGTACACATTTAGGTTGAGTAACTTCTCTATGTGCAAAATAGGATTGATAGACGAGCAGCTTAAATGGTTGCAATTAGGCCACAGCAAATAAATTCTATGGATGAATTCCACTGCTGTCTCCAAATGTAATGCGAGAAGGCGAGAAAACAAGATTGTTTAATAAAAACAAGATGGCTAAAACATCATAAACGTTGTGACAACACTGTTGTGACAAAACTTGGTATCACAGAAAACCGGCAAGTCTTCTATATCTGCATTCAAGAAGTTTAAGTACAAAGTGATACCAGCTGTGGAAGACTAGTATCAATGACCAAGTTGGAAACGTCACTCAAGGCTACCACACAGGTGCCATTTCTACAATATCGAACGAATTAGTTTAGACAATTACTACACTCAATATTACTCCCACTATTATCACCTCTACAAGTACAATTAGTTTTTAAAATGACATATTTTCTCGTCATTGTTCATTTTTGTAAGATCTGACAGAAATATAATTGATTCCATCCATGAAATTCACTTGCTGTGGCCTTAGACAGAAACATCACATTTCATTATAACGTTGGAACAATTCGGAGACTTCCACTCTCCCGTTGTGAGTGATTTTCCATGTTAGCTGATCGACTGAGCGGACATCACAGCTGGGTGGTCTACCGTGGGAACAGTAGTGTGGTGTTGTTTTAATAGAGGTCAAGGTTGGCGGATAAGTGATTGGTTCTTTCACTACTTCAACATACAAAAATAAGAAAAATATGTCGTTGAATGTGTTATATTATCATTTGATATACAATTGTCATATCATGTCAATTATAAAATTGTTTTTTGTTATCTCCATTATTCTCTCATCTACTATTGTTTTCATATTAAAGTATCTGTACAGGTTTTCTTACAGCCTGTGACTCTTGAAGAAATACAATGTAGGCTGTCAGAAAACATGAATATAAGAAAATAATCACTCCTTTCTCTAACCTCTGCTAGAAGAGTTCATGTCATGTTGTAAAAAAAGCTCTACGTCAGTTCATCTTAACCCTCAAACACCCGAGTGGGGTCCATTTGGACCCCAGGCGTACATTTTGAAGTGCCATTTGAACATTTTTGATCTGAAGAAAAAATCCTTCCGTGACTTTGTCAGTCAATATGTCTTATATATCCCCCCAAGTTTTCACAAAGATTGGTACAATGATGTGGAAATTATAAAGAAAGTTTGTGTTCAGTCCCTCTGGGGTCCAAACGGACCCCAGCAAAAATGTGCAGTTTTTAAAACACACTTTGGAGGCTAACTCCTTAACCACTTACAGTATGACTACCAAACTTTCAGACGATAATAAGAATGTAAACTTAAATCATCAAAAAAAATTCTGTGTCATCAACATGTAATGTGACGACATTATGACGTCATTTGCATAATCAGGGCGGCCATCTTGGATTTTGACCAATGACGACATGAAAGCATAGATTATAAATTTTAAGTCATGAAAATTACATTAAATTTCATAGCAATTAATTGTTGTCAGAAAACAGATGAGAAACCTTGTTTAAATTGAAATTGTCAAATTTTGGCAAAAATATGCCTGATAGAAAATGGTTGCCATGGCAACCCCCAAAAATGATAAACTTACTTTATTCACCAAAAACTTTTGCAAACAATATTTTGTGATAAATCACCAAGTTTCATAGCTTTAGCTCTAGCCGTTCATGAGTTATGTGACATAAATGTTGCTGAGGGCCTCAAAATTCCCCTATCTGGTCGGAATAGGTTTAGTGCAAAACGTGGTCCTTCTAAATTTTTGCATAAATTATGATAATGAGTTGGAATTAGCAACACCTTAACATCTCAAAATTTTCCTATTACATTGACGAAGCAATGTATATACAATGATCGCCGATAAGAAATGGTACTGAGATTTTATGAACAAAACATTTTGGGGTCCGTTTGGACCCCACTCGGTCATTTTAGTCGCAAAAAAAGGTCGGGTGCTTGAGGTTTAAAGTTCATGATTTATTTCTAACTATCTGCGAGGTAAGCTGTATTTGGGAATATTATTAAAATCTTTGAAAATATTGCAGTTTGAAACAAATTCTGTGGACTTGATAACCCCAAATACCCTTATTTTAGATAAAACGGATATAGGTTACCCTGCGGATAAAGGTGAACTAGCGTTAACTGTTCTCAATGCACCATACCTCTCTGCCGCTGTCATTCGATTTAATAGAATCTATTTTACAAAGTTATGTCATATAAATGTCGACTAAAGCGATTAATATTTACACACTTCCGCCATTTTGGCCATCTAGGGAAATTCAGACGACAGTTAAGGTAGTAGAAGACAATTGTCGGCCTGTGGGAATTTCTATATGTAAAGACTATATGGTAACTGGATTCGACACGTTGATTAACTTTTACGGCTATTTTGGAATAATAAATTCAGAAATGTTCGCGGCGGTTTTGTTTTCGCGGTTTTCGCGGAGGCCAATTCACCGCGAACTTAAGTCCACCGCGAACATTTATCCATTATATTATGTGACTGCAGTCTATGACGCTAGCGCAAAATTAAAACCACCGCGAAAAGTCCATTTTCCCGCTACCGCGAAATTAAATCCCCGCGAACTTAAATGCATTTACAGTGGCGCTCTTACGGTTGCGCAAGAAGGCGCGCATTTATACACGAACTAGAGAAGTCGTACAACCTCAAAGCCGACACTTGCGCCACCAAACACTTGGATGCATCTCGGCACATACGACTTTGCTCAGACTTTCCATAATGTACAAAATGACCAATAAACTAGTGGACGTACCGACTGATAAGTATCTAATACCAGCTCAAAAAAGAACAAGAAACAGCCATGACTTCAAGTACCAGAGTTACCAACCTAGGATTGATGCGTTAAAAAATATCGTATTTTCCTAGAACTATCGTGGAGTGGAATTTGTTATCACGAAGTACAGTCAAGGATACAATGTTGTGTTCTGCTACCTCGTAGGGTCTACGTGTGCAGATGCGAGAGCCCGTGCCAGCATACAAATTATGAACCAATTGATGAAATATGTCGTCAATGTTTATTTTTCACCGTACGATATTATGTTTCAACAAGGAGATTATATAGAACCTCCTTGCTTTTTCAACAACTCCCAATTGATGTTTCAAACCTAAGTGCAACAAACACTAAGCCTGTATTTGTTGTTGTAAATCAGACGGTGATTGAACGATAAGATGTCAAAACTGCTATGATAAATAATCTTTCAAATGATGAATGTGATGATGATAAAGAGATGTAGTGATTGTTGTGGGATGGGGTGTCATGTTTTCACAGTGGGCACCATGGATAAAGGGTGTAGGTGGCAGAGAGGAAGACCATACTTAAACCAAGTTTGACTGTATAATCTTGGTAAAATTGACCAACAACTCGCCTCTGCTTCTCTCTTGTTATTTTCTTGAGCCTTCAAGCCCCAAAACACATGAACACTTTCCGGTATTCAATTCTATCAGTTCAATGTCTAATCGGTCCAAAATCCGGTCCACTTACTTTATTACAGGTCTATTGTTTTCGGAGGTGCCCAATAAGGTTTTTCATTTTATTCCCTCCCTCACATTAGGCGAAAATCGATCGGACGACGAGTCTGCAAGCTCTAAATTACGAGGAGGCATGGCCCTGCCGCCGACGAAAAAATGGAAGGGTTCCCCCTTCCTGTCAGGGACAGGCCTCACTCGAAATTTAGAGCTGGCAGACTAGTTGTCCGATCGATTTTCGCCTAATCTAGGGGGGGGCATATAACATACCGGTACCCACCCCTAATCATGACTACTTACTCGACACGTGGTTTGTTGAAGTCTGGCTTCTGTCGAGTAGATGTGCTCATGAAGAGGTATTTCCTGTTAGTCTGGAATTCGAAGGTAGACTAGACGTGATTTTATGTATATCGTTTTCAAATCCTAAAATACCTCAGAGTATGGGTCACAGTGACGCCAAACCTTCCTACTCTGCAAGCAGGTGTTTGTGAGTAAGATTGCGACTTTTTTTCCGGCGTCGGTCCCGTATATTGTGGACGATGCCATTCGAGTTGTAGAATTTTATTTGGAAAATTAAAAAAAAAAATGATTGCAAAACGTCGCAAGTGGGCGAACAAGACTCGAACTAGTCGCTATCAGGCGCGACCATGACATATCTCTTTCGATGAATATCAATCATTGTGCGCGCATGCTTTGATTAATTATAATTCAGTGACAACACAAAGTCATCTTGCATCTACATGTAGAGGCGGTCATGTATTTTCCCCGTGTGTCCCACGTCAGGTGACCGCATGGGACAAATGGCGAAAATACGTACGGTTCGTCCCTATTCCAACAGGTGCGCTTAAGGGTGATGCAAGGCCAGATAGCTCAACCGTAACTTGAGGGTGGACAGGAGAGGATTTTCCTAATCCATAGTTTGTTTTTCTCGACCGGTTCTGGTCATACCAGCATGCAAGGTGAAGTACAGCAAAAGGTCGCTAGAGGACGCACCCCACACTTACTAGTAGTGACCGCACTTTGAGTATCACTATGTATGGTCTGAAATGTCGTCGGTTGTTTTGCTACCCTAAAGCCCACCCTCTTCCCCCTCCCCCAAAAAGAATAGTCACCAGATGTCGATCCGTTACTTTTACTAAGCATATAAAAATAACGACTGCACAGGCAAGCATCCCTCTAAATTGTGAAATTATCTGTAATTACAGAAATGCTTGTAATAAATGGTGATTAACAATGTCTCGGAGTAACCCTGACTTTGACCATGCTGGAAGAATTAAAGAAATGTACACCGAATGTGTTGTTTTGTCTTTCTCAGGGAAATGAGTCACCGCAACAGGGATTAGTTATCAAGTTCAAGTTTATCCAAAACACATGTTTCTATAGTAGTCAGGAGAGTGTATTATTGTTTTTTTTTTAAGCCAAACAAACACCTCAAAAACAAGCCCCAACCTAGAGGGGCTACCCTGGGAGCCAGCCGGGATCGGGCAGCTAGGGCAGTTTATTCGGCGGCCCAAAGACAGTCAGCCCCACCAGATCTCCTATTAGTGCCCCGGGGAGTTTAAGCCCGATGAGGTAGCGATAACTCCTTCAGGTTTAAACTCTCCGGAGCGCTAATGTGAGATCGTCGGGCTGACTGCCTTGGCTCTGCGAACAAAACTCTGTAGCTACCCGGTCCTGTCTGGATCCCAAGGTAAGAGGGGCACACGAAGAAGCAGCTGGGCGCACTGGTAACCATACCATCCACCAGGAGCTCTCCACTATCTCTACGGTGCTGAGAGTGTATCTAGCCCGCCCAGTTAATAAAGATCCATTAGTGCACCCCGCGGAATTGTTTCACGGAGACTCCGAGTTGTTATATAACGTAAAAAGACGGACTGACAGAAGCCATAATATGCCTATACATAGCAGACTGAAAAGTAACTGTGTTGCACAGAAAAAAAGGAAGTGTGTCACGTAGCAAAAGTTTGGGCGTTGAGCGGAAAAAAATGGGTGTGTTGAACAGGCCAAATACGTGTGATGCCTATTGTTCCTGTCGGCCACGGTAGACAGATACCGGTAAACCTCTAAGCCGACCATTGGAGAATGGTGACCAGGCTAAAATAGAGCACAGGTCATAAGAACTGTTTTGGTCTGTTGTAGGGTATGGAAACACTTAGCCTCGCTACAGGAGACACACGGGGGTACCTCACCCCCTGCCCTCGCCTCCTCTAGCCTCGAGCGCTAAACAGAAACCCTGGGTTTTTCATGTGGTTTACATTTCTGCACAAATATTGGTACTTTTCGACCTTGAGGTACAGTCACTGATACATAGATGAAGGTTAGACCGCCAGGTAATAAGATACGCAAGGTAACAGTTTCTCAAACGACCGGATGAAAGTTAGAAATAATATAATAAATTCTCTAAGTATTTCCAACTACCAGTGGATTGAAATGTATGTTTGTGTGTGTGTGTGTGTGTGTGTGTGTGTGTGTGTGTGTGTGTGTGTGTGTGTGTGTGTGTGTGTGTGTGTGTGTGTATTTGTGTTTGTGAGTGTGCGTGGCAGCCTGCGTGTGTGTGTGCGTGCGTGTAGCTTATACGGGCTATTTCTGAAAAAAAAGGTAATCAATGAATTGACCCATTCTACTAAGACACCTGTAAGTACCCCCGGTACTAACCGATGTATTTGTAAAATTGTAAACTTTAAGGGAATTCGAACTGTGAATTTTGTGAACTTTAACAGCACAAGTTTTTTCAAGAGCATCAGAAATATGCTTTTGCACCATTCCTGTGTCAAAACTATTAAAAAGAACGGATTTGACAGCATCAGCACTTTCCCGTCCCATAACCAAGTGACTACTACACGGGACGTCTTTAGTATAGCTGCCATCGTGTTGCGTGAAATTACCCCTGTAGGGCAGGCAGATGTACTAATGACTAACGGGACTGGGTCGTCGCACTACACACCACCACTGGTCTCTATTTCAGTCGTATTGGTAACATTTTACTCGTCTGTCTAGTGGTGGTCCAAGTCTGGAGGATATAACCTAGACTGCTATAGTAATTGTGTCTGCCCTTCCATTTTCTTGAAAAAAAAATGTAGAATTTCTACACCACTACCTTTTTCTTACCAGACTGAGTCTATACGTTTTGGTTGACGTTTGTTTGTATTGCCATAGCGTAACACACGGAGCTTGTACTATCAAAAAGAGTACAAGTTGCATACATTGTATACAATTATACATATACATGACTGTTACAGAAAACAATAATAATTTCTAGACATCTAGAAAAAGAGACTATCTTTAAAAACAGAATTATTGTGATGGTTTTAATTTCTGTATAGCAATAATAATAATGATAGGTTGTATTGGTTGCAGTTCCAATCTCCAAATACATGGCAGTATTTGAGCGCGCTGAATTGCGTAATCAACAAACACACAGGTGTTACAGACACACACATATATGTGTATATAGTACTTACATCTTCCTGGTACTGTTCTTGCCGGGTGCTGAGGCTTCGGCAGTCCCTCTTCTATTGGTATTAGTCACGAAAATACGATCAGAGAGATTATATACAACGCCGACTGAGCAGCAAGCCGGTCTGGGGAGCAAATGAAGTAACACACGCACAAATTGCAGTACCAGAATGAATGGGAGGTCAGAGTTGAGGGACCATTCATTTGATAGTCTTGGTACCAGGCAGCAGCTTCATTAAACATCTTTGAATATACATTGTACCTTGTAGATTTGTGACCATATAAGGCACTTTCTTTTAAAATTCTGTGAAATCTAAAGCGAATACACCAATCCCTTATCGAGTTATTCTCTTCAGAAGTTTAAAAAAAACACACTGCAGTTCCAAACAAAGCCACTAGGGCATAAACCCACACGAGTTTATCAACAGCTATTTATAACTATTACTATTAAAAAGATATCGATCATAGCATGTCCAGGGTACTTGATATCAAAACCGGAAGTTCAGATGCAGAACCCTTGAGTTTCGCTAGGAGGCATAATCTCATGGTTC
>NC_049980.1:5112110-5123655 GCF_000003815.2 Branchiostoma floridae | reverse complement strand
GATCACTTCCGACCGCTCTCTGGCCCCAAGTCACAAATTCTTACCACTGTGGAGACTGGAGGGTACCAAAGGGAATTACTAACCCAAGAAAGTATTGTTGGCAAGGAATGCACTCGCCTACACAGGAAAAGAAGCGTACTACACTTGTAGAGTTCTCTATCTCTATCTCTCTCTTTCTATCTCTCCTCTTTCTCTCCCTCTCCCTCTCTATATTATTCTATCTCAGAATCTGTTTCTGTCTTTCTCTGTGTCGTTGTCTGTCTATATCTGTTTCTGCATCTATCTTCCCCTTTGTCACTAATTATTTCTCGCTCTCCCTGAGTTTCATAGGCATAGATATTCACATGTCAAATTTGTACAAATGAATATGCATATCTAATGCGCTTTTCTCTTCACGGTTGTTCAAAAATGGTGTTTGACAAAGGTGACAAAGGTGATCTTCACTCAATAATAATATAATAGATCCACATCTTTCACATCACTTTTGCGTCGTTAATTGAATGTCATTTCATATGGAATTGTTTTCTCGACGATGATTGGATGAGGAGTGTGATGAGTACCCTGAGAACGACGCGAGGGAAATCATGGTTCCGGTGATCACGTGACACGTCAGATTTAGAGCAGAGGTCGGGAGGAAATTAATCTATTTTTGACCGGTTACTTTATATTACAGCTATACAACGTAAATACGGGTGAGTGATAGGGCCTGATAGTCTTCTTCTGTATTCAGCTTTTACCATTCACCAAAGTCGTCTCAAAACTCCTTTTGGGACAATTAGAGACGGCTTTGGTCTGCATAGGGAATGCTTTTTTCCCGCCTTTCAGTTTCGTTAACATATTTCTGTATGAGCTGAATTTAAAACAAACAAACAAACAAACAAAACACAGAAGTTGTGAGATTTTTTTTCGATTTGCTTTTGGACTGACCAGGACAATGTGGCACTGCAGTTAGTAACTTTATATGTTGACTTCTGACTTGACTTGTAGTACAGTTTCTGGAGAACCTGTTTTGCCCCAATCCCTGAATCGTCGCACAAGATTGAAGATAGTTACGCTTCGCAAAACGAAAGATTTGATATACTGAAACAGGCCAAGGATTTGAGTTTGGGCCATGAACCAGTTGCGAGTATCAGTATTTGCCACTGTACATATGTTAACACATCTATGAATTAAGACGCAATTAAGACGCAATATTTCGAGGTTTTGTGAATGTCAACGATCACCAACACAGCTAAGATGAAAATAATTTCTTTCCTTTCTTCATAAGGTCTCCCGTCTTTTTTCCTGCCTTTTCCTGTTATTAGAAGGTCACAATCCCTGCCATACAACGCATTGGGTTATGACGATTTATTTTTAGGCTTGCCAGGTCAGGGACCTGTCAGAAACGGCATCTAACGATAAATGTAAGAACTGCAACTGACACAGCTTTCGTCGTAGACTGCTGAATCAAACTGTCCTTGGTACTTCTTGGGAACTGCGACTATCACAGATTTTGTCGTAAATTGTTGTATCAAACTGTTTTGGGTACTTCTTCCCTTTCTATTCACATCTCTTAGTCCACCACAAGAAGACATCCCCACAAGGTCTAACGCTAAGCAAGTCGACTCGCCCGACTAAGAAGTTTTATCACCCCTAAACAGTTTAAAACCTGTCATCCACGTCATATTTTTATCTACAAAGATATTCAATTACACCAGACTATGATATTCTGAGGTAAAAAAAAAAAAACCGAAATGATAATCTTCCCACTTTTGTTCTTTCACACACATTACATTCTCCCTTTTGGTTCGAACTGTTAAGGTGCATACGGACAAGTGTGACACCGCCCTTACAGTTTCACAAAGACCCTCTTTCAGCGCTCTCTCTATCCCCCACACTTGATACTGACAAGTCTGACCACAAAGAAAAGTCTACACCACGCTTCGGTTCACGTATAAGCTGTATTTATTCACTTTTACCTCCCCATTTACACGCACGAGTTAGACCCAATGGAATATGTCAGTTTCTTTGTTGTTCTTTTTAGCCGCTTTGACAGGCTATGCGGTTCCGAAGCGGTCAAGCCTCCTTTGTGTCCTGTACGGATATTTGCACTAAGTGAGACGTGACTGGCCACAACTAAACTTGTACAAGACTCCGCCTTTCAATATTTAACATAATGGGTCATTATGCCGTCATTATGCATGTAAGTTTATACCTTTCCTTTTTTAGGGAGCGACAAGGTAATTGAGAAAATTTTGAGCAGTAGTTAAAACTAGTTTCGTTGATAAATGAGTGTGTTTTGTTTGTGTTGTGTTTTGTTGCCTTCAAAATCATATTTTTCACATCATCGACTGTGTTTAAATTATGCTTATGGCTTATACAAGTTTCGCCGGTTTCAATTTGATGGAAAGTGTTTTAGGCCCCGTTCACACTTGTGCGTATATTCAAGTCCGTATTAATATTTTTTTACTAAGGTAAAGTTTGCCAAGAAGAACTTATTTTTGCACTTGGATCCATTGTTGTACAGCATAGTTATTCTATCGTACAAACTGCTTCTTGGACCTCAAAATTTACCTAATTCAAAATTGTAAATACGCAGCTCATACGGACTTGAATGTACGCACAAGTGTGAACAGACTACGCGACACCTGAAAGACCAAAGGTTTCACAGATCGCTCAACGAATTAAACAGATAAAGACGTATTTCTTTACGCTCTGTATGTCTTTCTGTCTTTCAAATTGTACTTATACATCTTGTACCATATTCCAACTGTAGAATCAAGGCAGTTTTCGTCGCTGGACAGGCGGTAAGCGATCGCCGACTATAGAAAAGGGGGCCTAACTAAAGACTTCATAGGCGGTGTTGAACACTAACGTTACTGTTCCCTATGTACATTGACAGGTCGTGACATCGATGCGATACATCTCGCTGAAACATGATATATTTTTTTGCACTTTGAGCACCTGTACGGGCTGTATTGGAGGTATTTCATGCATGGTATATCTGCCTGACATAGAAGTAGACTGTATATCATTTCACAAATGCATATACTGCGGTATAACGCATCTACTGTTCAAAACAGCACAACCTATGGTCTGAAAGCTTAGGCCATTTTAATACGATTACATGGAAGATATCCACTCACAATTTGTTCTTTTCAACCAAAAAAATTCGACAAAACTATAAATCGTACTAAATCGTACAAAGCAGCTGAAAAATAATCAAATATCTGCCGTAATAAGAACAAAAACTCAAATGAATATTCATGTCGTTGAATTTCAATCAATTCCCAAGATAAAAGAAGAAGATGAAAAATGGAATTAAAGTATTTATTGTTCGATAAACCATGCGTTTAGCTATTTGTTCAACCACATAGATTTCATAATGGGGGTGACTTTTTTTGCCAAACTTGAAAAAATTACGCTCGCATCAGTTTGTGGGTTCCCAGAGGATGTCATCCATTTAATCAAATCAACATGGCCGAGCCAGATGAAGAACCCTGGTCACGAGGTGCCGTCCTGGGAACGAGATACACATCAGTTTAAATTTCACGATAATATCTTTTTGTACAACGTCGAGCCCACTTTGTCCTACACAGAGAAACACTCAAGCTAAAGTGTCTGTCGATTTCTATCTACGTTTTATTTTACATACAAATCGTTCAGATGCCAAACACAGAACATATATTTGCCGCTGCCACAAACAACGGAGTAAAAACAAAGTCTTTTTTTAAATAGCGTATTTTCTCTCTGATAATTTCTTTGCTATATGCAAGACAGGACGGGTAGTGTTGTGTATCATTTCCCTACTGTTCTTTCGGCGTTCTCGCCGTATGTTCGTTGTAGTCGTAGTAGTAATCGTCTTCGTCTTCTTCGTGGGGGTCGCCGTCTTTCTTATCTTCCGTCTTGCCTTGGCTGCTTCCTTCGGGTGACAAGAGTTCTCCGTCCGCCGACTTGACTTCCTTCACGACGGAAGAAGGGTCCGGATCGAGGACCGGGTGTTGGTCGCGGAACATGAGCGTGATCTCCGCGATTCTTCCCTCCAGTCGCTCCTGTCTCTCCGACATGAAGGCTAGCTCCTCCTCGTAGCGTCTCACGCGATGCTTCTCCTTCTCCAACTCTCCCTGGAGTCTGGAGATTGCGCGGGAAAGGCGCGCCACCGAGCTGTGGTGTCGTCTGCGCTTGTCGCGCGACGCCTTCTTTATAGCCGTCAGATTTCGCACCTGGTCTTGCAGTCTATCGTTGACCTTTCTCACACGAGCAAGTTCAGATTCGATGCTGACGACTCTGGCCGTGAGGTTGGTGAGGAGGTCTTCGTTGCTCGCGCGCTGCTCGTTGCCCTGGGCAACGGATGAGAGAATTTGTGTCACGATATCGTTTGCGAGAGCGCTCGTCTGAGGGGGAGGGTCGATCGGCGCGTCGTCTTTACCAAATATCGGTTCTGTGGGCGAGGTGTCGTCCAGTTTGACTTCTGTGTCCTGCACAGCTGCCTTCACCCGCTGCCAAAAGTCGGTCAGGGTAGCGATGGTGTGATCAGAGGCGTCCTCATCGTCTGAAACAAGATGGCGGCCGAGCGCCGTTGAGCTAGAACAGTCCGCAATGTTCAGAACGAACACGAGCAAGATCCACGCGAATCTCGTGCACTGGCTTCCTTGTAATTTCGCCATCGTAAGTTCACATCCCAGAAAGTTTCGTTGAATGAATGTATCCTCCTGTCTTCTCTGTAATGTCTTGTCTTGTAGATGTTACGGGGACGACAGTTCTTAACTTTCCACAGCCTTCAGTTCAAGCGGAATGAACTCCAGACACCTGTGAAAGAACAAAAAGAAAAAGAAGCGGGAAAAGACTGTTAGTGTTTGAAACAAAAACTCTGATATTTTACCTCAGACATTCGCAGAATTCTTTCGTCATGACTGGTAAAGCGGCCCACAGTAACAGATACCGGACCCAAGAACAAAGGCGTAAGGTAAAGAAGCCGCCTCCACTCGACTCCATCGCGATCTCTTGCGTCAATCGAGCGAGAAAGAAAACATCTCCTGGTTGTTTAACGAAGGGTTTTCGTAAATCCTGGGAGGTGCTTACTCCACTATAATCAGGCATTACATTACTGCTTTATAAATGCGCGTTGTTGTTGTTGTTGTTGCATTTCAACGTACTGGAAAGCTTTTAAAATCAAGACGTGGCGACAAAAATAAGATTTTTTTCAAGAAAACGTTAAGAAAGAAGGCAAGCCTGACTTACACAAAGTGTTTCTAAAGCGTTAACGCTTGTTATGTTTAAGTCACCGATTAGAATGATTTGATAGCGTTGTTTACAATTTCTCGAATTCCACTCAATACAACACTACAAGACCAACAAGCGATAGCATGTTCGTCGCTGTGGAGAAATGTACAAAATGTAAACTTGTATATATAAATACATACACACTCTTTGCATAAATGGTGAGAAACGAGCGTAGTAGCATAGTCTTGAGTGCTAGGCTTAATTTTTCGATTTAGTCCGCTCACTCGGTCGCGAATTGAAAATATAAAGGCTGGCACCCAGGCTAAAAGTTTTGAGCATATATATAAAGTGCATGTAAAATATGGGATTGTACTAGCTAGTATATACTTGTTCAAATCCACCGGAAGAACATGTAGACCACCAAGTGGGCCACGGCAGTAAATATTCCAGGTCAGTAACGAAAAGCTCTCAACTGTTGTTTTCTGAGCGAGAATGGTTTATTTTTACAGTTAGACAATCCTACTGTCAACACAGCGGTATTCTATGTACGGGAAACGTACAAAAACCACACGTCGATGAAAGTTGGACATCAAGGTAATACGATACGCAAGGTAACGGTTACTCAAGCAACGGGATAGATTTTTTAGAAACGGTCAGACGTTTCAGGCAAAATACAGTCTACCTTTTTTTTGGACCGACGAAAACTCACTGACTGACGAGAGGTAGTTGGTGCTGTCTGAAACGTGTAACCGTTTACATAATCCAGTCACTTTGAGTAACTGTTACCTTGTGTCCTAAAACAACGGTCTCGACCGACAAGCCAACTTTACCTCATAAGACACTACCTCTCCTTCCTTCAGAGTAGGGTTCTTTCTTGTTTGACCGGGCAAGAAAAAACGGACCTAAAAAAAGGAGCCCGGATTTCGGAACGATTTATAAAACGAACACGTCAGTTGATACCGGCAGGCGTAAACTTACGTGCACGTGTTTTGCCGGGATTACAGGTCCAGACAAAAATAACAAGAGATAGGTAAAGGAGAGATGATAAAAATTGTACTAAGCTTCTACAGACAAACTTGGTCTAAAACAACTTTAGGCAGTTAGAGTTGATTTGAACGCCAGTGGACTTAAGCCAAGTTACGGTACTCCACCAACCAGAATCCAGAGTCCTAGCGAAATAAACAACTGTTTTGAGTATTTCCCATTCTCAAGTTTTTACAGATAATTAGGTCCAGGTTCAGGTCCGGACCTGGACCTGACCCTCTGGACCTGGACCATACCTGTGCATAAATTTATGTACCCGTACCCACTCCTACATCATGCAGAGTCCTAGCGCACGAAAGAGTCTCTCCCACACCCTGTCACATTCCCTGATAAACAAGTCATCAATCCTGTACAGATTTCCCATGGCCCCACATGTCCCTCTTCACGCCCCATTAAACATTGCAGAGATTTATTACTATAGTAAGGACCGCCTGACATATTTAGGTCTGTCTTTCTACAATTGTAGAGGACCTGTGATGAAATACGGTGTACGAACTAATCCCGACCAAGTAGCGACGTACTCACGATCGTCGTAGCTCGTCGTACGTTGAATTTTCAAGCAGGATATGACAGAACCAAATACCGACAAGGATATATAAGACAAACTTAGTTTCTAGTACCAAGACAGCTAAATGTTGCCACACTTACGACTATACTATCCAAATAACGCGCCTTCTTTTGCGATCGTACGGTGGTCGTACGACATATGTCGACTGGGTCCTAAGTTCGAACGCCGTTGTTTATAAAAGAGATAGAAAAGAATGGGAGTGAAAATTAAGTCGATGGGGATCCCAGTATGCAGGCGGTGTTTGAAAAGCGCCATTCACTTCAACTCGTGCATATCAACCAGTGTGGGTTTGTTATTGTTGTAGCCTGTTAAGCAAAACTGTTAGCGCGTCGATTGTCGGTGGTCAGGTTTTCAAAGAGAACAGATATACCTGAAAGGTTGTGTGAGACACGCACCCACGAATTCCACAATCCATTGTCTACAAGAGATAAGTCGTTACGTTTGTACTCAAGGAAAAGTTGGGGAAAACTATTATTTGAAAGGTATTTTTGTTTCTAAAAGGCGAGGGTAACCGAGCGAAGGATTGGTAAGAAAAACAAGCAAACATAGGGCTGTGTTGAGTTGGTGGAACTAAGCTTTGTGTAAAGCTCGACGTTTGAAATAAAACCGTTTTGATCTGAACCTCTGCTTAAGGGTGGGCGGTGGTTTTACACAATAACGTTGTCGTTTCATACTACATACAACCAGCAAAAATAGAATCATATTTACAATAAGCCACACGGAACCGCCATTGAAGATAGGTCCGCAAATAAATCGATTGTATCGAGTGACTTATAGCAAGCAACACACTGAATAAAAGTCACCCAAGGTGAAAGAAAATGGTTCGAACCCGTTAATAAATGAAGAGCGCAAAGTCAGGCCCAAGACTTTTGTCTTCGACCGAGCCTTCTAGATCTTACACAGGAAGAAGATGGTAATGATCTTAAGAAAGTTAGGATGTCAGAAAAGAAACTCGTGAAGGAACTAACCCGATGTCTTGACGCAGCCCAGTCAGTGAACGCTGGTACAGTACGTGAAGGTATTGACTTTTGCCTCTGGCCTCGACCTGTTAACGTCGCTAATTGGCGTCGCGTTGTTCACACCTTTACCTGGCGTTCACAGGTGAGATAACCCTTGACCAGGTGTTTTTAACCTGCCGTAATTTAGTCATCACACGTCCGCGAGCGGCCGTGAGAAGATAGGGCGGGCGCCTTGAGGGTCACACAGGGCCGCGATCTATGAGTCCCACGGTGTCAACGCGGGGTGTGTAGACTAGCGATTGCCCTATCCTGGGATTTTCTATCTTACACGTAAGGCCACACTGAATTAATCATATGGATGACATCCGCGCGCGCATAAATTTTTTCATCAGTTTCCAAAATAGACATGTTTTCGACAATACTGTGAATCGTACAAATTGCAGCTACAAAATGAAAACAGATATTGCAACACAAAATAAAGAGGAATGAAAAACGTAATATACTAATGTCATAATTGATTGGGTCGTGAAATAATAAGTACGACCTCACGCATACAAATGCTCTGGCACAAGAGCGACTTCTGTGCCATATGTTTTGCAAATACCTGAAAGCTTGCAATAGAAAATGGTTGAAATCCTATAAGCGAAGTCCCCAAAGTCAACAAAGAAGATTGTGAAACAACAAAAATGTAGAATTTGATACTAGTATGTATAAGTATTTTATTATTTATTCAACCTTCCTTACCGCTTAGATTTTGTGATGAAGGCAACTTTGTCCAACTTTTCTTTCGTAAGCTCGCATCAGTTTTGGGGTAGCTAGAGATGTCATCCACATAATCAACTCAGTGTGGCCCTAGGTCAGTCCATCGGTATGGGTTTTAGGTGACCACCGAGCGCGGACATGGGTCAAGGGGAGGGGGCTTAACTTGTCAGGGCGATGTTTGTTTGTTTTGGTCCGGCAAGGAATGGCGTGGCACATGGCAAGAAGTGACAATCATGATGTGAAAGCCATCGTTGACACCACCCTTTTCTTTTTCAATTCTATTCTTCGCAAACAGTATGACTTGTTTAGAGAACACTTTGACGGCACGCTTTTAACTCTTTTGACAACTCTTTTAGACTTCATACTGTAAGGGGTGAATTTTCGCGAAGGTTTTTGTGTTACTGGTTTTTTCTCTTCTTCTGCCACCTCGAATTTTTATTTTTTATTTTTTAGATAAAAAGCATCATCTGGCCACTTACCCTCTTGTTCGAACGTCGAACTTTAAAGAAACGCAAAATGAAAACACTCAATTTCTCTCTCTAACGCGAAATTAAATCCTCGTGAACATTTCATCTTTTACAGTACTCAGCTTATTTGCTTTAACACCCATCAATGGTGTCAAAATGATCTAATTTATTTTCGAGCTTGATCCCACGACGAAAGATGTATACAGTTCACACGGAATATTCGACACTATCTCTAAATCACTGCATGGTGTTACAGTAGTTTGAAAGGCCAATGCTATTGACCTTGACAACAATTATTATTTTGGGTATTATTGACAGGATGTGTGTAAGATATGGCTCTTATCACTGATTCCAGCATGTATATAGCCGGTTTGAAAAAAAGGAGGACTGAAAAAAAATTACTTAACCTAGAAAGGCCACTGCAACATTTTCGAGAAAACGCTGGATTTTCCCTACCATTTATTTGCCTTTTTTCAATCTACTCTCACACATTAGGCTTGGCTCTAGGGCGTCCCCTCCCCCCCCCCCCACCCCCACACAAAAAATACTTTATATTTGTTCTAACAGCATATAATTTGTTATTTGTTTAGATCTGCTGTAACAGCTGTTATAAGCTCTAATTGGTTCTAACAGAAGAAGAAACGTAAAAGAGAAAAGAGAAACTAGCTAAAACAACATGTTTCCCTATCGTGCGTGAAACATAATTATGATTCATTCTGATACATATACTTCCTGTCAATAACACATTTAATTGCATTTTAAACAGAAACATCCTGTCAATAGCCATGCTCAAGAAAACTTATGTCTGATATAACAAATTTGTATTCCACATCAGTCCCATACGACAGATAGTAGTCCCAGAAGACATGAACGCGTCTGTAGAAAATTGAAGATTAAGCCTCCATTACAAGTTCTCATTAGTTCTAAGCTATCTTTGCCTAATTTCCTGTCAACATTGTGTTTCCAAGCCATATATTATAGATGTTATGTCACCTCTGGGTATGTGAACATCACATGTACTGAACACATCACGAGCTCTATACAAAGTAAAGGAGCCAACTTCTAACCGAAACCCGTGGCCATTACTTGTCCACACACGTATACAAGTACCGACAGTCAAGCTGCAATACCATAATAAGACGCTAAGGGCCCCCAAATCAAAATCGCTTCTTTTAGATCCCACCAAGATTGAGACGTACCCACATACCAAATTTCAAGACAATGAATGAATGAAAGAATGCATCATGAATGAATGCATCATGAACGAACGAATGAACGAACGAACGAACGAATGAATGAATGAATGAATGAATGAATGAATGAATGAATTTTACGACATTTATGCTCTAACAGCTAAGTACAAGTTGTAGCGATAAGACACAAGTGGTATCTTACAACATCTACGGAAACAAATAAATATTGTAGGTAGTTTTCCCGACCATCCAGGGCATCCATGACGCCTGTGTAAACATGACATGTTTACCTGGTGAGTTTTCCAGGTGACTCTGGCATTTCCGCCAGACCATTTCCGGTCAGCTTCCACAAACTAGCGCGCTCAACAGGAAGACAAACTCACGTCATGTCGTCATCGCCCACGTTTTTACGGGGATAACACAGATCAGTTGGAGTCATACATGGTTCAAGGACGTTATATAGAAGATCATAGAAGTCCTTGCATAGTCGATACGATAGATGCGGTCAATGCAAAGTGGACTGAATAAAGGTGCACTTTCATTGGACTTGGGGCACGTTTGCGGCATTGCGGGGTTCGATCGTTCACTGCGTCACCGTTTTGTTATTTTCTCCGATTCTTTATAATCTACATATTGCGTAATACGTAAAAGTTTGACTTAGAAGACGACAAAATGCACAAAAAGTAAGACAATTCGTTCTTTATCTCTAAAATTCGAATTCGTTGAGTACTAGTATCTTCCGAACCCCGCAATGCCGCAAGCGTGCCCCAATTCCAGTGAGAGTGCACCTTAAGAGTAAACGTTGTGTCTTCCTCAGAGCCTCTCACTGGAGTTCTGCTCCACGCCGCTTATACATGCATGTCGCCGAAGTAGGTGGCGCTTTCGCGGTGTGAACACGATCCCAAAAGTGGCTAACTTTGTATCCCCCCTCGTCCCGTGTTCTCACCACAAAAGCGCCACCTACATTGGCTACGGGGAGAAGCAGTCAGAAGCTTTGAGTAAGATGTCTAATAGGCATCAAAAAGTGATACTATACTGGTTGTTTAAAATAAAACTCGAATGCCTTAAGACGTTTACTATATTCCCCACCAACCTCCGCTTGGAGACAAGTCTGAGACATGTGCTGAGGTGGCCACACACCAGATATCGGACAGAACAACACCACGGAGACAGTGTGTGAAGAAGACACACCTATCAGCGGCGCCCCCATCCAAATATTTTCCCCCAGATTGATGCGTGTAGGCGACTCGTACCGGTGTTTGGAAAACCGCGCAGTGTTTACGTGAGAAAGTCGTTAGTCATTACCAGTGACGGGGTTTCGGGGTGGGGAGGGGGGTTGAAATTCAGAGA
>NC_049980.1:5104356-5112010 GCF_000003815.2 Branchiostoma floridae | reverse complement strand
CACTTGTAAATCAAACTCTCGGAGCATTTATTCAAATATCTGGATTATTTTGGAAAAGGTCAGTGAGACGTTTTAGGCAGAATACATTTCCTTGGTAAGTGATTCTGAAGAATCCTTCAAAAGAACTCTCGTTGTTGACGTCTCAATGTGCCATTTGATTTAAAGAAAGGTTGGAGGCCGGCAATCAGAAAAGGCCAGCAATCAGTGACCGAGTACAAATAGAAATGTCAGGCAAAAGTGTATTATGAGCACAAAAAGGCCCCAGAGAGCCTTCTATGGAGGCTAGAATATTCCCAGACACTGACATTTTATGATAATGCAGGATAGACTAAAATTCAGTATTTCTGCCCGTAGCGTTTGGGCATACTCGGTTTAGACATACTGTAAGGGATTGCATTCGTTATTCAGAAGGTGATTTAAAGCCGGTGACCCCGTGTAAGGCTTAGGTCACAATTCGAAAAAGGGGCCCTGCCGGGCAATTCACGGGCTGTTTTTTGGCACTTTCGGGCGTGACCCCTGCGTTGCCCTGTGGGACACCTCGCGGCTGCCGGGGTATTTTGAGGCCCGGCCGGGACCCTGGTTCAATTTAAGTCTGAGTTAAAATGAACCAGGGACCCGCTCGTACAACCACCCCGCGACCTAATCGTGACAACACCGAGAGGGACCCCTCCGGTTGCCGGCAGCCTGTCGGAATAAATTCGTTACGTCAAAGACCAGGTTTACGGAATAAAAGTGTGTAATTCGTAACACCGGGTCAAATATGTGACGTCACAGATCACGTGAAAGGACAAAAGCCGTGAACTTACACGTATCACACAGTTCTCGTATTACAGTGGAGTTAAGTGCATAGCGCTATACCAAGGGAAAGGAGAAGACCAGGGGAAACAGCCCTTAGCCCACTAGGCAGGCGCAAGAATTCAGCAACAGAAACTTCTGCAGACAAGGGCTGAACAGAGGGGGATAGGACAACACACCACGCAACAGACCACATAATAGGCTGCATCACTGAGAAGCAGGACGAACAGATAGCCTCCTTCATAGAAAGCTTCTATGTTTTTTACGATATTACAACCCCAGACTATAGAAACAAACTGAAGAAAGATGTTTGGCTGAAGAAGGACGTTTCCTCTGCAATTGGCCGACGGAACGCCAAACTTGCAGTCATTCGGACCCATAAGCCATTTTTTTCGTTTTACAAATATAAAAATATAGGCCTCAACAGTTTGGCAAGTCATCCGCCGACATTAAAAATTCCAATAACATGTTTATTTAGTTTAGTTTAGAAACGTAACAGTGCCGCACGTCAGTGCGAGTGCGAGGAAAAGTTGGCGAAAAAAACCGTGCCGCAGTGAACGGACCCGACGTACCGCACCAGTACTCCAAGTTCAATGATGTACTACCTTAAGTGAATGCAGACAATGCTTGTTTTTATACACCTTAAAGAGTGCCCACCAGGAGCCTGCCTGGTTCCCTGCCGTTGTTCGCAGGGCATGCGGCAGGGACCCTACAACTGCCCCACCGGGCTGTGAGAGACAAACGTTACCCTGTCGGACCCCGCAGGGGTGACTACAGGACACCGTCCGAACATCTGACGGGTGTCTGCCGGAGACGAACCTAGGAAGGTGGAAATTTTTTAAAGAAAAATGACGGGGTGCCCGCCGGAACACTCCGGGACCCCCATGGGGCAGCGCGAAGGCAACGTTTGATTGTGACCACGACAGCCGGTAAACAGCCGGTGTCCGCCCGACTTCAGAGCCCGGCCGGGGCTACATCCCTGACGGGCACCGGGCCAATTGTGACCCTAGCCTTAGAGAAAGCTTTGGGTATAAACCTCAGTTTGTCAAACCTCTGTATATAAACGAACCCAGCGCACTTTATTGATAAGCGTAGGGTTGACCCAGTGTCTTTGGCTGAAATACACAGGCCATGGCGAAACCGCATTTCCACTATTGATAGTACTATCTAATGGAAAAGCGCCATGCTTCGTCTGAAGTCTTAAGTATGAATGCTGACTTATTATGTCCAATATCTGTGAGTAATATCTTGGATTGGTATATAGTGCTATAGCATTCAAAGCTATATAGCGACTATAGCATTCAAAGATATTACTCACAATTCGGGTAACCACTAGCTTGGTTCCTTGATAAAATATCATCCATTGTATTTTATTACCAGTTTTACATTACAGATCTCGCTATAATGTTATTGTAAACAACTGAATAGAAATCATCAAGCTAGTCGTAGATATAAACGTAATCGTAAGAAGATACGACGTAGTGAGTCGCGCGACTTGAGCGGCAAACTTGCCGACAACGTTCGACTTGATAAAGATTATTATCATTATCATTGTACTACAAACAAATGAAAAGAAAGCATCAAGATTGCTCGTAAATATAAAAAGTTGAATGAAGATATGACGTAGCGAGCTCGAGTCGCGTGACTGGAGCGGCAAACTTGCCGCCACCTTCGCCTTGATAACCCCCTATCTCTCCCGCCAGCTGGGGCATTGTTCGGTCATGCATGGCTAGCATGCGATCTAAAGGATGGTTGTTCAAGGTTACAAAGTCTTTGACATAGACTAGGGGATGGTTAAAAAGCTTTGCAGAATGGTTAACACACATCGTTGTGTTACGAAGTATGTTTAACCTTGTATGGGCCATGTTGATGTGATTTATATGGATGATGTTCGCGCGCGCAGTAATTTTTGTCCGTTTCCAAAAGAAAGAAAAAAAAAGTTTTTAACCACACTGTAAATCATACAAAGCAGCTAAAAAATGAGCAAATATAAGCCATAGAAAGACGAAAAATATCGGGAGATGGATACTAATACCGTAGCATTTCAACATTAATTCCAAGGTGAAAGAAGAAATTGTAAAAGAACAGCTATGAAGAATCTGTTGTTCGGTAAACCATACGCTATGTGTTTAGCAATTTGTCCAACCTTTTAAGGCGATTTTGCTTGCTCACTTGCATCAGTTTGGAGTGCCTTAAGGGTGTCATCCATATATATCACATAAGCGAATGGACATGACCTAAGTTGGTATTGCTTCCATTTCCAAGCCATGAATACGAGTGGTGAGGCCAGACGCCCAGAGGGCTACTGGAGTTTTCAGTACAGACATTATGTTGTCAGGATTTTAAAGACAAGATACTGCGGACTGTAGCTATACAGATTCCTTCGGCCAAATAAAAGACTTGAACTTGTCTAAGCTATCCCTTCCTTTACTGTCAGTAGCTTCGTTAAGGTGGTTCACCCCCTAAGGGGGTATTGCGGTTGGTAATGGTTTTGTGTATGCAGCCATAAGTCAATATGTATTTGTTCTGGAATTTGGTACTATAAATGCAGAAATTTTTGCGGTGGTTTTATGTTCGAGGTTTTTACATTGCCAATTCACCGTGAACTTAAAACCATCGCGAAAATTTTTCCATATTAGTAAGATACTACAGTGCATGGTGCCACCGCGAACTTAAAACCACCGCGAACAATCATATTTTTCCGCTACCGCCAAATAAAATCCCCGCGGATTTAAGTACATTTACGTATGTCCGCTTCTAGCTTGGTCTAGCAGTGATCTTTATGTAATGTGAATTTACACAAGGGCACCCCCGTCTTTTTGACATAGTGGTACAACCCATGTTTCTGCAAACGGTATCTCCCCTCCCTGCCAAACATGTTCTAACAACACAACAAGTTTGAATTGGCACCTTGAGTCTGCCGGGTTAAGGCAAGGTCAACACAATGTAGGCATTCTTGTGTCTAGTAAGGAACTACACAAGATTTCCGGTGGAGTAAAGGGCCTAGGAGAGGGGTTGGCTATTTGCGAATGGTCTTCATGTAATACTGCAAATATATTTAAGTTCGCGGGGATTTAATTTTGCGGTACCTAGCGGGAAAATGACTTTTCGCGGTGGTTTTAAGTTCGCGGTAGCACCAGGCACTGTAGTCTCTTACTGCCATGGAAAAATGTTCGCGGTGGTTTTAAGTTCGCGGTGAAGTGGCCACCACGAAAACCGCGAACATTAAACCACCACGAAAGTTTCTATATTCAGTACCATGAAGTGTAATACATAATAGACAAATTTGACATGAAAATTCAATTTTGTAGCTGGAAAAATTTGTCTGGATTCACCAAATTTGGCACAAATATTTGTGAATGTATTTCAAACAGGTATGGATATGATAGATAATATGAAGGCATCTCAATTTCTGCCAAGAACCAATTATGTGGCATTTCTGTTGTTATTTTTCAAAGTAGAAATGTACATGCACATTTTGGGCTTCTGTGTCCTGGTATGAAACAAAATAACCTGAAATTCGGTACGGTGATGATATATGCCCACACGATGTCATCCACACGTTTTTGCATACATCACTTCAAAACTATCAATTTTTGTGACTTAAGGTCATTTTTAGACCAAAAATGTAATACATTTGTTCAACTAACATAATTGTCTGACCCAAAACCACAAAAGTCCAAACTATGTCTCGTTCACAAGAGTTGGGAAGGGAAAAGTTTCCCCGCCAATTCACTCAGAGGAAAAAGTTTTGACGAAATTGTTTACAGTTGATTGATGTCTTGTCAGGACATTCGGATTTCGTCCCAATCCATGAGAAGACTAGAGTAGAGTATGTGGAGTGCGTCCATCTATCATATGTGCAATCAATGTGTATGACATGCCAACATGCCAGACTGGGTAGCAAATCATACTGAGTGGTTTCAATACTGCTCGAAGAGAATCGTGCATCGTAGTCGTATGTATAGATAGATCACTACAGAAAGCATTAAGCATTTGTAAAGTATACGTATAGTGACGGTATAGTACTTTCGTGGCAAAAGGCAACATTGACGTAAGCTTTAATGAGAATGTACTGTTGCTTATGCTGCAAGTCGTGGTCAAGATATGGTTAGTCATCATTTTTACCTTCGCAAAGAATTTTATGTGTTCGTTAGCGTCCGTGCGTGTGTCTGTCTGTCCATGACTAATTGTCTTAATTTTTGGTACATTGTATGTGGGTTCTTCTCGACTAGACCTCAAAATGATGGCGCCCCTAAGCGGCTTTCGTGCGGTGCTGCAGCGGATTTTGAGGCTTTGATACTCTGTGTTCTGTACAAGCTATTTATGGTCGTTAGATAGCTGTTGTAGTCTAAAGAAGAGCGACATAAATTTTGGCCTTCTAGCGGCTTTCTTTGGAACTGCAGGAGGCGTTTCAGTTGCAGGCTTTGTAGCGTAGGATAAATCAAAGAGGGATCAATTAATTTTCATAATTGTTCTTTATCTGTAGGTAACTTAAATGAAAACAAATGTACCGATACGTTTTTAGAAATTATCTGCTTAAAGTTTTTATGGTTGCAGATGTGCTCATGTTGCATATACACAAGCTGAATGTATAACGCTCAACGGAACAAAGTTGCACTACATGTATCATATCACGCATGGTGGTTTTGATAAATGCTGTACTTTACTTTATGCAAGTATATGGTACAATGTATGCACTTAGAGTCCTAAACTGTCATCTAATTCCATCGACATATACTGTAATATGATTGCATGTCGGTAGAACGCCAAGACTAATGTAAGGCAACAGCAAGTAAATTTTCTGGCTGACGTCAGAGCGCGCATTAATTTTTGCCCGATTTCATAAAAAAAGATTTGTCTTCTTTGGAGATGGTCAACATGACGAAAAGTAACCAAAATGAGCAGATATGTTGTGTTGTAGTCTAAATATTGTTACACTAGCGTGGTACCCATGACTGTAGTTGTAGAATTAAGTGAAACCAGTTGGATTGTTGGAAAATTGGCACAAATATATAATATAGAAGCCATGATATAGGTGTAGTTATCAACTTTGTTAGTGTTACCAGTCTACCACACTAGTGTCACTTTTACTACACGTGCACTAGTACATGTCTTGAATACATGGAATGAATGTCTTTTTAGCTGTGATACTATGTTGTGTCGCTTAAAATCTTGTTACAACGTTTATGGTGTCTATTTTGAAAATTTCCCCATTCTTTTTATCCATCTTGTTTTTTTTTCGCGCTATCTCACTATTTTTGCAGTCTGAAAAGGATGTCATCCATAAAATTTACTTGCTGTGGCCTAATATAAAGTATAGATTTTACGTTCAATGACCGACTGTATAGCAGAAGCTATTTGGAACTGGAGGGGATTAAGAGTTTCCTAATTTGGCACCGGGGGTCAGATTGGAGTGGTCCTCGAGGATGGTCTGCAGCACCTGTCGCTATGGTTACAGACCTACAAGTGTGATAACTTCAGACAGGGCCAACTGACCTTGTTAGCCTCGTTCGCAGACTTCTAGTGGCTGGCTTTTACCTAATGGTGGTGTTGGGGTGGGGGGGATGGGGGGTCTTTGCTAGTTTCAACGTTGGGCTAACTTTTTCTAATGGCGGGAAATGGAGTTTTTCCTGGAATAGAGTTTGCCAAGAAAAACATTTTTATATATTATTGAGAAAGACGAATAAAGTCGAAACCTGTAGAATACCGTCGTCTTGGAGCTGTTATTTTCCAAAGCTACGAATGATGTTTGGCTAGAACAGAAAAAATAGTTTGCCCTGGAAGAGAGTTTGCCTAAAAATATAGTTTGCTTCCTCGGCAAACTCCCTTTCCCGACATTAAAGCACCTTAGCCAACTTTGAAACTAAGGACCCCCCCCCCCCAAATGATATAATACCTTTATTGCAACTTATTATGATAAAATAAAGGCCAGCACCGTTTGAAGTCTGCAAATGAGGCTACAAAGGTGTCTCTACCACGTACGAGTTTGGTTGAGGTTGTGAGGGTGCTTTTAAATTTGACGCACCGACAATTTTACATTGTACGTGTCCCGTACAAGGACACGCCATAAGTTCATATTGATAATTTTCAGTTCTTTGCTACACAGCTCAAAGTTATGCATCGCCGATCGATCTTTCAGTAAAGTATACAACTTCCCATCTACTCGGTTGGATTCCACAGGGTATGATGCATCGTGTGCCAAAATTGTTGAAAGACGAAATACATTAAATCTCCAACTACCCCTCTAGATAAGGATTTGGAAAGAAAAGAAGCCACTGAAATCGATCACGATTTCCAAACGTTTACTGTAAAACTGTAAGTGCAGATCACAAGTACTAGACTAAGTACTAGTAGTATTGCCCTCTCCTAACCCACCAAAGTGTGGTAAGAGCTTTCTTTGAAGTTTGACACACAATAACAAACGTAAATCACTTATCCTCAACTAAGGTGAAGCATGATGCATTTTCATGTAGATAGTGCAGTGAAATGTGGCTTCGATTCGGTTCGCGTTTCTAACCAAGCACATCGGTCACTCCGACTCTTCTCGATAACTGTGCTGGGTTCTTTTACGCGCAAAAGTTTGACTCTTGAAGCTAGACTTGAAGCTCCCTCATAGTCATACACGGGACCGGGAATACCGGCGTTACTTCAACATCCAAAATGACGAATGCAATCCCTTGTCAAAGCTTGGGCTGCGATCCTTACAAACCGTTCTATTTGAAATGCTTTGACAGTGATGGGGGTACAAACGGTATATAACGTTAGTTCACCTTTATTCGTAGGTTATTTTTGGATCGTTAAGTCGATGGAAGGAAGTTTCACATTGCAATATTTTGAAAATGTTGACCATTTGCAA
>NC_049980.1:5101978-5103004 GCF_000003815.2 Branchiostoma floridae | reverse complement strand
CGTACGAACATTATGTAATACGCACGTATCACTATGTGAAAATGCACTAACCTTATGAAAATCACACGAATCGCTATGCGAAAACTTACGAACCTTATGCGATTTGCACGAACCTTATGCGAAACCAGCCGTCCTCCGTCGGGTCACGTGGCATTACGTCATTCGCATAAGGTTCGTGCAAATGCCATAAGGTTCGTACGTTTTCGCATAGTGATTCGTGTGATTTTCATAAGGTTCGTGCGTTTTCGCGTAGTGATTCGTGCGTATCACATAATGTTCGTACGAATCTCATAGGGTTCATGCAAATGCTTAGGCACCCCAGACTAGACAGTCTGATAGCGATACAAGCCGCAGCGTCTATCCATCAAAACGCACTGTCCTTATCAGGACTGCAGCAGCATGTCAAGGACCAAAGATACCATAACAGTAAATCCAGGTGCAGTATCCAGGTCAAACACCAGGGGGCCTAAATTGTTAACCTGACCATCGGGCCAACAACGTACCGAATCGCACGAAATTGTCTGGAGATAGAACGTGCAAACAGTGCACGTCAAACATGGTGGAAGACGAAACACATTTTATGTCAAACTGCTCTTTCTATGATCACGAAAGAAAAGAGCTGTTTGAAGAGGCCATCAAATTCCATCCAAACTTCCCAACATTCACCGATAAAAAGAAAACAATTCTCCTTCTAACTTCACAAAACCCACACATAATAGAAAAGGTGGGATCTTTCGTCTTCCACTGTCTTCGAAAAAGGAGTCGAACCCAATAACCCAGGACCTAGAGTTAGCTTTTACTAGTTTTAGACTAGAGTATACACCTTTGATATTGGTCTGAACCTCTCATGTTACCTGCAATTAGCCCACGGGCAAAAATTTGCAATTAACATTCTATCATCATATAGCCAGGCCCCGCGGACCAATCAGAGGTCCCCGTTCACGTTGGTTATGACGCCGTAACACAAAGATTCAGGCCAGGCAGGTGTGTATCGCTCCTCTGATTGGTCAGAATGAATCGACACCG
>NC_049980.1:5079600-5101066 GCF_000003815.2 Branchiostoma floridae | reverse complement strand
TGGGTACTCTCTAGGTAGAGACCAAAATGAACGGCCTCGAACCATCGTAGCAGCTCTGACTATTATGTATGTTGTACCAAGTAAGGATATTGTGTATGTAGACAGCTAATAAACAAAGCTTCAAACAAACAAGCCGATGTTGTATAATGGGTAGACTGGATGGACATGAACTAATGCTCGGTCACGAGCTTACGCCGATGACACCCCCACTTCCATCAGCATGCTTGGGGAATAGTTTATATATATAATGTTGCCGGGTGAAGGACCTGTTTGTACTTGTTGGCCACCGCTATAGATAAGCAAAGAATTCGATCATGAAGGAGGGTTGTGTCAACGAGGAAGACAAACACAGACATACGTACGTAACCTTGATCGACAAAATATGTCAACATCATAAACAAATAAATCTCAAGGCGTATCACAAAGTTAGACGACGAAGATGATTAATTCTTCTGTGTCATTTGAAGACATTTCAAAAGGTTTCTGGTTTCCAAGAACAAAGGACTTACATCAGTACATACCGCAAGCTTGACAAGACTTCCACCCCCACCCCCTCACACATACACCTACCTACTCGCCGACAATTTGAACTTCATTTATTTCATGCCCTCTGAGCCTCAAATAAATGTTTTTACCAAGGCTCCTGGCCATGTAATTTGAGGTGCATTTGCGCAAAATTTTATACGATTCGATCTATTCCATCTGTATCTTACACTTACAGGACTTACAGCGTGTCCTTCTGGGTACTATACAATATATGTCCTTCAAGTAGAGGTCATACGGACACGCCGACAGTTATATAACGTAATATGTACAGCTATCAGTGCGTGACCAACATATAAATCTATGGTTAGTTTTTGTATAGCGTCAAGTAAATATTAATAATATTTTATTGCAAATTCATGCCCATGGGGCTTATTGCAGGTGAAGAAAGACTAGATACATGAAATGAATGAATGTGGTCTAAATACATGTAGATAAACAAAATTCTAACATACAAATATTAAGTGGGTGAATGTACATACGGTACGTACAGAGTAGGGTACAAAATCTACGTAACTATTACGGGGTTTGACTTCTCAGTAAATATTAATATCACTGACATAAAATCTAGCGGAAAGGTTTGTACTGGGGGGGTGGGGGTGGCGCTAATTGTCACACAGCAATGCCAACATCTCGCGAAATCCCGTGAGACTTGACTTCTCGCGATAAGAACATGCCCGGTAAATTCGTGCCCCAGACTAATTTGTGCTCGCTACTTAGCTCGTGCATCATCCAGTGACATTGGGATGTTCCATTTCGGCAGTTGGGGGGATGAAAACTATTTTGTGAGGACTCGGACGTTATATACCAGGGTACCAAACTTGTAAAAGGTCAAAGACAGAGGCTGTGCGCCATTTGGGCCCCAAGAAAAAAGAGCTTATAAGAAAGTCTAAAAGAAAAAAAAAAAAACAATTGCTCAACTGAAATGGACCAGTCCTTAGGAGTGTGGTAAAATTTGTGTTGACAGCGTATGCGCGTGCGCCCTGATGAAGTCATATATACTACTCAGATTTCAAAACATTCAGACATTAAAATATATAGGAATAAAAAAGATTTTCTTTGTAATTTGTTTTCATAAAGATGACCTCCAAGCAAATTTTTGCAACAGAAAATAATGCTACTTTACCTTTATTCGCGGGGTAACCTATATCTGTTGTAACAACAGAGGTTTAAATATAGCGAATTCAAGTGGTCCAAATTGCCATACAATATTAGTTGGAAATTATTGCAATTTGAAAACACCAACCGCCAACATGACTTCCCTAAATGTTTTTTTTTAAAAACAACGGAAATAGGTTACCTCGCGGATAAAGGTGAACTAGCGTTACATTTAAAACGATTCACATACCACAAGAAACGGTCAAAGTGACCCCATAATTTATTGCCCTATAGTAAACATACCGTCATGTTTGAAAGCCTCGATGAAAGAGTAAATGTCATTATGTCCCTTTGGCGATGTGTACTGATCTAACCGCCCCCTACAATGTCTCTAACACCGACAACAAATGGTACACTGTTTACCCAAACCCTTTACAAAGAAACTTTTATCGAACCAACAAAAACGGGTCAAATCCAACCTTTGATACTGCTTGGTCGCAGCGACCTTCACAAGGCGAACAGTTCAAGCGAAAATCAATTATTTTGTAACCGAGAAAAAAACATCAAGGCACCAGGCTAGATATAATCTCCAAGCAGATCTTGCTGTGGCAAATGGGAAGGAGTTTAGCCGGCAGAGGAGTTATTGGCTTCGCTGTGGCCAATAACTCCTTCCCATTTGCCACAGCAAGATCTGCTTGGAGATTAGCTAGATAGACAAACTCCCACCCCCCTTTTCTAACCTCTACCAGACTCTATAGGTCGCTTGAAAAAATAGTAAAATTTGTCGCAAGTACAAAGAAGATATGGAAGGAAAAGCTAGCTTGTGTGGGCCCTGGAAAAAAAGTACAAATGAAATATGGAAGGAAAATCTAGCTTATGTAGGCCCTGGAAAAAAGTACACAAGTACAAATTTAAAAAATATGGAAGGAAAAGCTAGCTTATGTAGGCCGTGGAAAAAAGTACACACGTACAAAGAAGATATGGAAGGAAAAGCTAGCTTGTGTGGGCCCTGGAAAAAAAGTACACAAGTACAAAGAAAATATGGAAGGAAAAGCTAGCTTGTGTAGGCCCTGGAAACAGTCTTGCATCCAGGCTAACTTAGTTGGGCGTGTTGTAGAATTTCCTTGGGGGTATGTTGGCCCTAGAGCCGAGGAGTTGGTCCATGTAGGCCCTGGAAACAGTCTGGCATCCAGGCTAGCCTGGTGAAGGCTACGTACCCCTTTCCCCGTTTTTGATAGACAGACGGGAAGATAGAATCTCATAATCATACGGAAGCAGGCCGCACAACAAAACCACGGTACCGACAACAGTATACACCATGTACACATACAACATGTACCAACGCCAGACACGAGAGCAAAGTTCACCACCAATACACTGCCTTTTACAAGGTAAAGTCCAAATTAAAACACGATTATAGACTGCTAAACACACAGGGTTTCCCCGGTAACAAAACCCTCGACGTGTGACTGTGTATACCACATATAAATTACACCCTTGTCTCGGTAAGATTGCTGGTTGTAAATTCAGAAGAGTGCGAGATTTGATCACGCTAGACGACAGTACAAAAATGTATTTAGTGCTCTAGTGTTAAAATTCCAAGGCGCCGTCTACATTGCATATTACACCTGCTTGCGTACTGCGCTCGCTAACGGATCCTCCTACTAGAAAACCGTACTCAAGATATACACAAAAATAAGACATGCTTAGCGGAATAAAAAGAGATGGGTGCCACTTAAAGCGAGAGGAATTGAGACTCAAAACATCGCGGTTTGACCCACTGTTGACAATACAAACTGCGGACCGCACCAGTGCTCAAACATGCACACACACTCACCATGGTATTCCTCTGCCAAACGCCTGCGGTGGATCAGGTACACACGCACCGCATGCAGTCAACGCGAACTCCCGGTAGAACGTCCTGACATCGATACGTTGCACTGGAAATAGTCTAACCCTCACAAGTTCTTCTATCGTTCACATTCAGACACAGGATGTCGAGTAACTGATTGCACAGGGACTTCCTCTGACTTCAAGAGAAGAGCTGACCGAACGGGCCCTCCTTTCTACTTCTCTCTGGACACCCGGAAAAGTGACGAGCTGATGTAATACAACCTGGCTCGTCTCAGAACTTCGATATCCTGCGGGGACAGCAATTATTTGTCTAACGGCTGGTTGACACGTGATCTTTGTCGTCGGGGCCCCACTTGACTTGACTCTAGAGGGCAGCCCGCCAAGTGTGATTTTCAAGCAGATGCAAGGTGTAGGCAAGGTGTATTAACCTTGTTTTTGCAATGTTTAGTAGTACTTTCTTTTGCTCCAGAGCTCGAGGAGTCTAAAAATATAAAAGATACAATACAGTAGAAGACCCAGAACGTATGTCACTTCTTTCCGAATACAACAGCTATTTGCTAAAAGTCGCGACCATAGCTTGTCCAGAACACGAGATATCAAAACCGATTTTACTCTGCAGTGCTATAGAAGTCCGCTAGGGGGGCCAAAATCAAGTCCTACCCACAAGGCCTTCTGGAGTTATGTTGTTCGTCCTCAAACATATACATAAATACATACATACATGTACATATCAACTACAAGCGCTACTGAACGGAAATATGGTTTTGTTTACTGCATGACAGAGTAGAATATATATCATAGTTTGACAGTGTATTATACATATATGATATCGTTAACATTAAAACATAATGATAATTTTGAATGCAGTTCGTGCAAAAAAAATACCCCTGCATACAATAAACATGGACTGGCCTAGAAAGTTAATCAATGCTAATCAATGATAGGTTGTATCATTAGAAGATCATTAAGATTGTCAGTCATTTCAGCGCAACTCCCATGTATAAACAGATTGCCATACATTGTACCTGTCACAATTGTCGCACAATTAAGTGTTTCTTATTCTTGTTGACTGAAGAATTGACGCTGACACGCGGGAATTATTTAGAGACTTGCAAAACGTGTAAGCGTAAATACGCACGGACATGGAAGAGCCTGTGTGGTCCGGCATAAAGTGCCGAAAGCTAAGGAACTGTCCGAGCCACTTCCAGTGACCGCAACTGACAAAGAACGTCCTCTTCCGCCGTGATATTCTTGACATTACCCCCCCCCCCACACACACACACACGCTGAAAAAACGACGCAAGTATGATTCCCTGTGCGATTGGACAACACTAGTCTACACAGATTACGATAAAATTTAGGTTTACACATTCAAACTACCATAAACACAAAATTCCACCAGGATATGTCCATTGACGCTATCTAAAGATAATGCAGTGAAAGAAATGCATTCCATCTCTAACCGTTCATCATTTTATGATGATATAAGAGACCATTTATTTATGAACTTGTCGAAAAAATGCATTCTTTCTTTCTCACTGTTCCTGATCATTAAAAACAATGGTTAAAATCAAGGAACCCACTTATTGTAGAAGTCGGTAAATTCGTCTTCAACTGCCTCAAAAAAAGAAGTCAAACCCAACAAACATACCTCGAGCTATACTAAGAGTTTACTAAGTAGTATCTATCAATGTTACATGTCTTTTCAATTAGCCATTGGTCATGTACATTGTATTTGCAATGGACTTATTACTAAGGAGGGAAATTTAGGAACGCCATCTAGCGGCTCAGCTCAAACGCCTGGCCACAATCTCCAAGCAGATGTTGGGAGGTAAAATCGTTACGTTTTCCTAGCTGTCCGTTTCTGTTACAAACTAAAGGGAGGCGACAATTTGTAATTGAAACAACTACCAGGGTAAACCTAACGATTCGGCCTCCAACTGTCTGCTTGAAGCCTTGCCTTTTGGCTATTCTTTGAAACGAAGGCCATTACTAGCACTCGTGTAATCTAATAGTTCAAACAAACCAAATGTGGGGAACTCTTCTCCGAGTGACCATTTAACGCTAGTTCGCCTTTGCCTTTATCCGTGGGGTAACCTATATCCGTTATTTTTAAAAACAGGGTGTACTTAGGGATGTCAAGTCAACGGTGGTTTCAAACTGCAATGTTTTGAAAATATTACAATTTCAAAACGACCGTTCTTCGACTTGATATCCCTGAATACTATGCTTTCAAAAACAACGGATATAGGTGAATCATCGATTAAAGGTGAAGAGGCGTTAATTCTCATTGTCAACATTCCCAACTACAAAAGATCTTTAAAATATTTCTATATTAAGCTATTTGCTGTAGAACGCTTCATTCCAAAACAAAAGGAAGCACGAGGTACGGCACGTGAAGCCAACTATGTGTAGTATGTGTGATTGCCTGCAATGCTGATGCTCCGAATAGTTTAATGCGCTTCAAGAGGCCCGTATGGGGCATAATGAGTAGATAATTCCCCACCCACAAATACTTCTCGGCGTCATTGAGACCAAAATCTCATCAATACAATGAAGAGTGAAAAACACTTCACATTTCGCGAGTCCGGTGTAGCCAAATATTTGTATCGCAAAGACACTAGAAGTCTACAAGAGCTAACACTTGAAACGAAGGTCCTGGGAATTTCATCGAAAGGTTATGAAAATATGGACAACAACAAGGTAATTTAAGTGCTTATGTTAACAATGATATCAAAATACAACTGTTCCAGGTTACAAGCAGCAAGTATCATTCAGTGAACAAAAATATAAGTTCATACTGTTGCAAGTTTTCATAATATGTTACTTTGGTTTTCCGTTCCCCAAAAAAGCCTTTTTTGCGAGTCGCAGTGCCAGGTTTAAAAAAAAGTCCCTTGGCTAGAGGACCCAAACCTACACCAATGACCCTCTGCCCTGGTAGCTATCTACCAATCAAAAATCACGACCGTAGCATGTCCAGGACTCAAGATATTAAATTGCAGGTATCACCGCTGCAGTACCGTACCAAGCCGCTAGGGTGCCCGAAACCTAATCATATAAGACCTACCAACATACAAAATATTAAAATACAATCCTTCCTGGTTTTGACAATTCATCATGTCCGTCAAGAAACATACATGTACATATATATGCACAAACACACGTACATACTATGCTAGAGAAAACATGTTATTCGCATGTAATATACCTTTGTGTTTTACTCAAAAGTATGGAAACAACACAAAAGGTAGACGGCTGAAATAAAAGCAAAACCTGTACCCAAAACAAGTGTGCTGCTACCTACAAAATGTACAATCAACATTCCATTGACGTTAGAGATACCGTAAGTGTTATACTGGTGTTTGGGCATTGTTTAGCCTAGTCATTACCTGTAATGAAGTAGCATGTCTTGACATACTGACATGTAGGCGTGTACTTTACATGGCTTTGTTTGCATTGTGGGGCTTAAGTAATACGAGCTCTCCCAGAAAGAAACTGGGACATTGCCCCATACTTTTGAAATGGTACTAACAGTGTTAGTGAATGATACAATTAGTTAATACACAATTCTAGTTCATCTTTCGCAGGAGTCACGGAGTTGACCCGTGTATGCCCTAGAATGTAGTCTCCACCAGACTACCGCCCGGCCGAATAAGGGGACTTTGGACAAATTAGGAATAAAAGCCTAGTAGGAGTTACTTAGCCTATGAGTGTTGGGCGACCTGGTCGCAAACTGTACTCCTCTTGCGTACTTTCTGTCTTATTTGGCCATTTTTTTACTCTTTTTGCCAGCGACCTGTGGAGCCTGGTAGAGGCTACCTAGAAACAGTCAGACATCTAGCTTCAGTTGGGGGGGGGTGCTAATTACGTTATTGTTTAGAGACTATAAATGTTTTTAGTGACAAAGAGTATACTTGAACCCGATCTTCCAGAAAATCGTCAATTACCAATCCGAATGAGTGGAGTCGTGTTGGTGCATGTAATGGTTTGGGCGTTTGGCCTCAAAACGAGCAAGGAAACTCCCAAGTATTTGGTCGGCCTTGCTTCTCAAACTCAAACTGATACTGAGTAAAACCCTGATGGTAACTGTATGTTGTCAAGAGTCCTTACGAAAAAGAATGAGTCAGTATGGTCCCTGGTACCGGACGCCTTTTGGCCATGACACTATCATATCATCTATGACAGTCGCCTTGTGGGGTCTACTAGTAATTAGCACCCACAGTATTCAACAAATACGGACAGTCACCAAACACACACGCGGAATTTACGGGAAAGAATCCCACAATTTTCCACGGCTATTTCACACATCGGCACTACCGACCCTCAGGCGACACTCTCTGACACTTCGAAGCTGTACAGACTTTCCGTCTAAACCGGAATCGTTACCACTAATTATCGGCTAAACGTCGCGAACCTTGCCGCTAGGGGTAAAGTTATCCTCTTTGCGGTGCTATAAGCCTTCCGTACGGCTTCTTATGTTCTAATCTTGTGGGAGGTCGGAGGGGGTTTAAATACTGGAATTATCGGCAACTGTATCCTGACATTGAGCAGAACTCAGATGTATGGATTCTATGACCCTAAGCTAACTTTGAAAATGTATTAGTCAGCTACAATAATTTACCGTAGAGGGAGAAATTATCGCGGAGATTTTAACACTGGATATATACATATCGGCAACTGTATCCTGAGATTTAGCAGAACTCAGCTGTAGTGTTCTTTGACACGAAGTGACCTTTGAAAATGTACGAGCTAGCTATAGCAAATTACTGTGAAATAAATGTTCGCGGAGCTTTTATCTTGGCGGTTTAATATCTAAGTATTTAATTCCAACAAACGTTTATATGCATGCTTTGTAGACTTTAAGAAAGCTTTTGACAGTGTTTGGAGAGAAGGCCTCCGCTGAAAGATACCGAACAATAGATTCTTCATTTTTGTTCTTACGCATCTTCTTTGACTTTGGAAATTACTTTGGCATTTTACCTAAGTATCCGTATATCTTTTTCAATTAACGGCATATATATGTGACCAATTTACCGCTGATTTGTACGATTTACATTATACTAAACTTTGTTTTAGGAAACGGAAAAATTTGATGCGAGCGCTGATGTCATCCATCTAATCAAATCAACATGGCCTAAAAAAAGTGGTAAAAATAGTAACAACGGTTGGATGGGCGATTACATTTTGGCGATTTCCCTCTTTTTATCTAGGCTTGTAACAGAATGCTCACAGACAAAGAAAACCCTTTACTCAACCCATTCCCCCCACAAGTGACCCATGCACATCACAATTTTCGCTACGTCCGCTATGTTAACTCTGTCACTGACACAAGAACAAGAATTTCAGATCCATAACAATAGCATACTGGGTTACTCTTCAACTGTAGACATCTCCTCAAATGATCTCGGTTTAAAGTTTGTTCAACGACGCTGGGCACAAAACAACGGAAACTTCCCATGAAATAAAAGCAAAGACAGGGATACACGTTACCGAAATGTCTATCACCAACACCTGGTTTAATCCCTCTCACAATAGAACACCATGTAAGGACATCCACGAAGGATTAGAATCTAATCTTTTCTGTGTGTAAAAGATAGTCAGAAGCATGGCGTAGCGATGCCACGCGGTCTGAGAGCGTGGCGTAGGTTTGTCACAGTTGTGGCAGGTAACAAGGTACTTCTGAGGGTCGGGCGAGGTTAAAACCTTTGTTTCTGTGTCAATGGCACCACTAGGAGAGCTTCTTCACTTGTCTTGCCATGCCGTGGTAGTGTATCGAGTGTCGCGAGGGTTTAGAGATAGGCTTGTCTAAACCGTTGAATGGAGGAGGAAGAGAAATTGTGATGGGTGACGCGAGGGTGGAGTGCCCACGTGCGACATGAAAAGTGCAGTGAGCGATACGACTGTGATTTCTGACTGCCTTGGAAGACTAGAGAAGCATACTGTAAATGTATTTAAGTTCGCGGGGATTTCATTTCGCGGTAGCGGGGAAAATGGACTTTTTGTGGGGTTTTGAATTCGCACTTCAGCCTCTTGCTGCTATGGAAAAATGTTCGCGGTGGTTTTATTTTCGCGGTGAAGTGGCCACCGCGAAAACCGCGAACATTAAACCACCGCGAAAATTTCTGCATTTTAGTATCTACCGTACAAGTTTGGCCATGTCGATCAAGAAATGGTAAAAGGCACTGAGTCAAATGCATTCAAAAGACACTATTAAAGCAAAATTGGACAAGTCCGTGCAAAACCACCCCGTGAGTAGTGTACTAGGACATTAGAGGACCCACATAGACTACAGAGGTCTACCAAATGAACACTGGTCCAAACTAAGAATCTACAGTTCCCTATGTTCTTTTTGGTTGTGGGTTGCAGTTCAGTACCAAGTGCAGAGTCGTGTGTGCTATACACGGGCGCGTGCACGTGGGTCAACCAAAATCATAATTCGTCCCTTTATGAGTTGTCAGCCGTTAATCTACTTTACAAATTAGCAAGTGTAACTACACAACGCTTACATGTATAAAACTATAAAATACGGTTTGTTTTTTACAGTTCGAAGGTTTGTGACTTGCCTTGGTTCATTTTACTGAGTGACCTTGATCAAGCCCCGAACCTTTGAACCTTTAGGCTTTTACACAAACATGTAAAACACGTCGTTAACTCTCCATTACACGAACCATGAAACCCTACAAAAGCAAAGTCTCACCTTGCAAGCTTCCAGAAGACGTATCGACGGACGAACGAATACTTAGCTCAAGATGTGGAGTTTTTGAGTCCTAGATTTAGAGCTCGCTAAGCTCTCAACACTTCTAACTGGGTTAATTGTTGGTGTAGATGTCGGTGGCATACCGCTAGCACACACAGTCTGGCTCCTACAGCGCAAACCCACTTTACTTTGGGAACTAGGTGATAACGATCTGCTCAATCAGTACCCGGTAAACAGACCAGGGCCGCCCGGTATATTAGCAGGACTCCCTCGTGCCAAGCAGATAAGCCGTCTCAGCGCTGTGTCAGAAACACACGAACGCGCGTCAAGTGGGTAAATCCATAGTGCAAGTACAGTAAGCACAGATTTAGGGAGCTCTAATCCTATACGCACTCCTATAATGTTGCCACGCAGGTCTCTAAGCCAGTGTTAGGCTTTCCAACGATACATAGTATGAGTAGGAACGGTGGGTTCTGTGAGACAGAATGGTAGTACTCAAGATAGGCATCAGTATGTGATTTACTTGTGTTTGCCGCTGTTTACACAATATGGTACACAACTCGAGTGGTCAGCACTGCTCTAGCTAACTGGGCGGGCGTGCTGTTTGGAATTTGGCTAATTATATAGATAAATTTCTAGCCAAGAAAACCTTCAAGAAAAGAAGAGGACGTTTCAGTATTTTGGATTCGGCACATGTCAAGAAATGTAAGACGTGGTTCAACTTCGATGACGCTAAGAACTGTGGATGAGAAGGTAGAAGAAAGATTATAAGTTTTTTACCTTTCTTAGCAACCTCACCTGCATACATGGACACACCTGTACGCATGTACAAAAGGTGCGAACGCAGTTGACCCACTTTTTGCAGGTGCGAACCAGATGTGAGTGTCGAGGACTCTTGTTATAGCTTCAATGACCTCTACAATATGCTTTTCACAATGTTGAATGAGTAGTACAAGTGGCTAGCTGGACAGTCCTTGCTTCTTTGTCCTCTTGCAAATAGTCCATCGTATAACGCAAGTTCACCTTTTTCTGCGGGGTAACCTATGTCCGTTTTTTTAAAGAACAGGGTATTTAGGGATGTCAAGTCGACTGACTGTGGTTTCAAGCTGTTAGATCTTGAAGAAATTTAAAAAAAATGAAGAATTGATATCGAAAACCACCGGCAGTTGACTTTATATTTCTTAATACCCGTTTCGTTTAAATACAACGGATATAAGAGAGCCCACGGATAAAGGTGAACAAGCGTTAAATCCTAGGTTATCCTAATCTCGAGATAGATCCAAGGTTAGCAAGTTGGCTATTGTTTAATCATGTAGCGCATGGATACAGTCTTGCCATCGGTAGATCTACTTGAAGATTTGCCACAAACGCATCTATACTATAGCATCAAACGGCATGTGGTTTGGCTTTACATCTGTGTGCAAGACGTTTTGACTACTAGAGGCCTCTCTCTACAAAAAGCGCGTTGGGTTGTTGCAACACACTGCTAGTTTACGGCACGATTAAAGAAGACCCCCCTCCCCCGCTGCCAGAGTACATTACACGTGAACTCTAAGCCGGACCATGTGTCGCTCTCGGCGAAAACACTACCGCGCAGCGTCAACATGCCGAGGACTTCTACATGTTACGTCACATGCATATGATAGGTTTCGTCTGCCGAGTGTACGATGATACGGACAAGCAAAATTATGCAACTATCTCTCTATCGTTGCGATTGGCAGTGTGTGTGTCTGTGTGTCTGTGTGTGTGTATGTGTGCGTCTGTGTGTGTGTGCGTGTTTGTGTGTGTCTTTGTTTGTTTGTGGTGGGGAGGGGGTACCGTTTTATGTTTTTCCCGAAATTTATAACTGTTTTGCAACATGCTCACTAAAAGGGAAGGGCTAGCAACCCCTCCATTTTACAAAATATCCTGTCACAGAAACATAAATGAAACTTGCTGACCTACATGTATGTGGCACTATACAATATGTAGTGTGAACAACAAAATGTCCAAATTCGGGAGAGAAAGATCAAGAAGAACTGACTCCCCGTTGACGGATGGCCGTGAGTACCCAGGGAGGTATGCGGGTTAGGACCGTGTTTTGTAAACTTTGTCTAGCGCGCTGTTTCTCGCTAATGTGACAAAAGTAACCCCTGTAATGATGACTAATGGGTAACTATCACACATTGAACGGGTCAGCTTTCCTTGGACTCTCATTGGTTGCTTGTCCTCAATGCTTAAGGTTTTCTTGAGGTACACTTACATCACTACCCACATAATGTTACCCCTTTTACCAGCCCTTACGCCGTGATTTCATTACTCTACGCACAAGAAATATATGCTGTGTGTGTGTATGTGAGTGTGTGTGTTTGTGTGCGTGTTTGTGTGTATGTGTATGTGCATGTTCTCGTCGACTCGACGGACGAACAACACATATGTGCGTACCTGTGTATGTGTGTGTGTGTGTGTGTGTGTGTGTGTGTATGTGCGTATCTGTGTATGTGTGTGTTTGTGTCGGTGTGTGTGTATTTTACTGTCATTTTGTGTGTGTGTGGGGGGGCGTATTTTACTATGTGTGTGTGTGTGTGTGTGTGTGTGTGTTTGTCTGCATGTGTCTGCGTGTGTCAGGCTGAGTGTATGTGTGTTCTGTGTTTGTTCTGTGTGCATGTGTTTGTTTTCATAAAAAAGCTACTCTACTTGAACTGACCTCTGGTGACAGATTATGTGCTATTTCCACTCAAGGGGACTCTCACCTGTCTGTAGTATCCCGGATGTACACTTGGTATAATCCCTCCCCCATTGACACAATTAGTGTTATACAAACAACTGAAATATATCCGACAGCGGAGACACTTTTTAGATATCAGGTTTGACTTTCCGTCAGCCTTGCTTCAAAGCGACGTAGCCTAGCTGACGTCCCATCCCCCTCTCCCTTTCTCCCTCCAACCCACTTGCAGCTGCTTATAACAAAAATAAGGGGCAACACCCCCCCCCCCCCCCGTTGCTTAGAAGGAGGGGGTACTGGCAATTAACCATCTGCATAAGTTCTAGAAAAGCAATGGCTATGTATAACGTTCAAATTGGCGGGCAGGCTTTGCATAGCACTAAATTGAGTCGCCGATGACGCTGTACTTAGCATGCCGTATACTTTTTCTAACTACTCGGTTTCATGTTGCAATTCACTTTCGGGTAAGAACTTGCACATTAGACTAAATTATTATGATTGATTACGCTCTACATGAAATGACAGTCCCCCACTAAGAAAATGCTCCATTTATTGGAGGAGAAGATAATTGTCAGGATTAATATATATTGACACCGGTTCAGTTGGCCTGTCACCAGTGCATGTCAAGAATGTAATCTTTACACAAGGCAAATGATTTGTGAATCATAACAAGGAGGACCTATGTATAAACTACTTAACGACGACCCAACACAAGGGGAGTCCCGAATTCCAGTTCTTAATTTGTTGAACTCACTCAACATTCTTCAAGCACTTATCTTCTTCACAGTAAACACACCAACACGCAATAACTCAAATTTTAACACATGTACGTCTGCAAATGTTACACCTGTGGTTACGTGTTTAAGACGTATAAGACGACCTGACGTCAGACTTCTACCTGTACCTGTTGTCCACCTGTGTAAATGACGTCCTGCTTCGGCTGCACTGACCGGCTCGGGTTGGGAGCAAAGGGTAGAAGGGGGAGGGGGGCATTCTAGATAAACTGTGTTCCTTTGCGTTAAGAGGTTGCCATCTATCTAAATTCACGGTTATAGGTTGAAATAAGTAAATTTTAAGGCTCATCAATTGTCTACTGATTTCTGATTTTAAAAAAACAAGAGTTATTTCTTTTTCGGAGATTGTCAACATGACGAGAAATTACTAAGATTAGCAAATAGGTTGTGCTCAAGCAAGGAACTTAAACCTCTTTGGTTCGAGCTTGATGATTATGCAGAAGTGGCACCAGCGAGGTAGCCATTGCTAGAGTAACACTTGTTGGATAGTTGTAAAAGTGGCACCACTATGAAAACCATGAGTGTAGATGCCAACTTTGTACGTGATACCAGTCTACCACACTTACTGCAGTTGAAACACAATTTGAATGCCGCTCGAAAGTTTTGAACATGACAAAAACATTCAAGACGGTACAAATAATGGGCACAAATATGTTGAGCGCAGTAAAAATAGCACCCAGGAATATAAAAAGATCAGTCATTCTGACAGCATTCCGGCTCATTTCGATTCTCGTGTGAAGGGGCCTTTAGGGTTGTCTTCTCTCCACTCCCACCAACCCCCATACAGACCCTCATGCGGATGGTTGTTAGGTTTGCCCCGGTGATTTATGGATGTTTATCACCCTGGCCATCAGGAGAGGACGAGGGCCGCGTGTTAATCTGTAAATATGAACAGGCTTGTCCCTGTACGGTAATCAGGCGAGATGCCGGGCTTTGAGACAATCCGCGAACACATAAAGAACACTTCATAAAGATTAAAGTATGGTAGGCCCTTAGGACGGTGCAATGTCTTTCCCCGGTTTGTACTGAATAAAAGATAAAGATAAAAATGCCCCTGCTATCCCAACAATAGACGCTAGGGGGCCCAAACTTATGCCATTTTTTCCTGAGCACAAGAGCTATCTAATACTCAAAAATCGTGGCCATAGCTTGTTCAGAACACCGAGATAGCAAAACCGGAAGTTGCACTGCAGTACCAAGGGAAGCCGCTAGGGCTAGGGTGCCCAAAATCTAATCATTTCCAGCTTTCATCACACACTACCAACACACTAAGTATGAAACCAATCCGCCCAGCCGTTCTTGAGTTATTTTGTTTACACACACAGACACACACACAAACGCAGGGTAAAATATAACTTCCATGACATTTCATGGAGGTAATAAAAAAGTTATATAGAGAGCGCCACGTTTTCGGTTTAGGATGGATGCACAGACATAAATAAGTAACATACAGTTTAATGACTTACGTTATCTGTTATCTAAAATACAATGGCACCAGGTTTTTGTAATGGTCATTACAGTATAGGAATCTTATAGATAAGGTAGAATCTTCAAACAACACTACTTGACGTGATCGTGATTGATATTATAGTAGCTACCACGCCGATTTAACTTTCTTAAAGGAACTTTAAATGTATGATTTTGGCCCCAAAATGGAAAATATTCTACACCTAGTTTCTGAAAGCGTCTCAAAATAGACCACTCTATTGTAAAGAACAGCATACCGTACACTGGAAGGTTTCCTGTCTTAGACACATTCCAGGGTAGCTAGATAAGCAATTCTAAAGAATTGATCTAACTATCATAAGAAATGGTAAGAAAATCCCTTTTGCTATGTTGCCCTAATATTACATAATGGCATTGAATGCCCTTTTTTTTCACGTGACTGAAACAGCCGGGGAAAATTATTGGTTATTGAGATAATTGAACTGTCATTGGAATGTATTTTAATTGCTTTGGAGTTCATTGAATCATAAAAATAGATCATTAAAAGCCATTAGGATTACCGAAAGATCATTACGACCATTAAAAGTGACATCACTGGGAAACCTTGGAGATCCTTCGGCGATCAGTTGAACGGTCAACAACTAGCTTGACTCTCAAAAAAGACGCTTTGCAGCACGGGAGAGCTGCTCTCTTTCTTTGCTGTTACCGGGCTCTTCTAAAAACATTGAAGACCTGAAGCTAGCGTTTATTTATTCATATGGTATCCAGATACACTGTTTTCAACTGTTGTAATCGTTGAGTAAAATCTCAGATCGTCTTTCCAGACGCGAAGACTTCATTGTGACGATCCATCAAAACAGATGGCCCCACTCTTGACATCTGTTCTAATATTTACATTCTTTCAAGATGTGTGTTTAGCGTTAAAGACACGGGGTAAGGAACAGGTGGTTGTAGAAAATAAGAGAGCACCGAAGTTGGACAGAGAGTTGGCAGCAGAAACAATTTATGTACTATGTAGGGTGAAACAAGGGTTTCAGTTAGTCTTTTTCTCAAACCTTCTATGAGCCCAGGTGTTTACTTTTGTTTGGGGGCCCTGAAATTCTTCTAAGTGTAACGATTGGTCACCATTATCCGAGGGGAGACCTATATCCGTTGTTTGTAAAATCAGGGTATTTAGGTATATCAAGTCTACGGGTAGTGGTTTCAAATTGCAATGTATTCAAAGTATTGTTGTTTTCCTGTTTGAAACCACCATCCGTTGACTTGATCCTTTATTCCCAACTTTTCGCCTGTTTTTTTTAACAACGGATAAAGGTTACCCTCGGATCAAGGTGAACAGTTTGAAACCACTGTTCGTCCACTTGCTATCCCGAAATACCTTGTTTTTATAAACAATGGATATAGGTAACCCCTTGGATAAAAGTGAACAAACGTTACCCGAATCTTATCAATAAAGATTCCACTGCATTGACTCGAAACACTTAAAGTTGCTCGCATTTTTATCGGATCAAAGCATAGTCCAACTGTCTTATTGACACGGCGCGCGGAAAAGGACAGTTCATTAGCACATTGCGGACATTTCGCCCACCTGCTCAACTATTCGTTCTCTCGTAACTTGAAAGAGAAAGAAAAACCGCGCGAGGAAGAACCTACGAGCTGCACAAAGAAGCGGTAATGCCGTACATTCCAGCCGCATCGCGGTGGGCCAGAGACCGGGGCGGCGGCAAGGCCATGTTACCCCGTCTATCGCACCTTCCGTTCCCCCGTGCCTAGCACGGACGAACACGATGACAGACATTTAAGATAGGCGAATTTGTATATCTCCAAGCAGATAATGCTGGCTAAAATATTGTTAAAAGGGTAAAGCAGTCATTCTCAATTAAGGTAATGCATGATGCTTTTTCAATGCTATACTTGCTAGAAGCTGTCATCATATAACGCCAGTACACCTTTGACCATATCCGCGGGGTAACCTATATCCGTTGTTGAAAAAGACCCAGGGTATATTAGAGAACTGGTTTATTTATTAAACACACATAAAGTCATGTACAAGATCGTAGTCCTAAGACTAAATTGCCTCGTACTAAGTACACAAGAGATTATAATGGAAGGCCCTGCCTAAGTACGTTAATCAAATTATAATAGTCACAATTCCCACTAGTCAGCTGTACAATTTAAAAGTGTGGATTTACACATATATATATATATATATATACATCAGTAATAAAATCTCATTTCAATCTAAAACAGAACTATTGAGGAATATAAGGATATATCAAGTCGACGGACGGTTGTTTCATATTGCAATATTTTCAAAATATTGTTGTTTTGCTTTTAAAAAAAGCAAAACATTGTCAACTTGCAATTGATATCCCGTGTTATTTTCTACAGCGGAAATATGATACCCCGCCGATTAAGGTGACCTAGCGTTATATATTTGGTGGTTGCTAATCCTACTTGGACCTCTATTTATAACAATATGGAGATATGCAACAGTGATGGTAATACAAGCATGGATAGAATTTTGGGTAAACGGTTGTCAAAAAATCCTTGCTGTCAGGAAACATTACGCTCTCCCACCCCTAACATCTGCTTGAAGATATCGGTGCGTTAGTGACCTCTGTTTGTGGAGCCCGTTGTTCTTTCTTATCGCTTCTCCGCGCAAACTGCGTTCTGGAGTGCTTACAGATAGGATTTGTGCAGGGGCGAGGCAGAACATTTTAGAGAATAATGTAGACATTCATTCACGCTCTGTGTAGACCTTTATTTGCGGTCAGGAAGTGAATTTCTTTTGAGTCTCTACGATCCATATGATTCTCTTACAAGAATGAGAATGTACATGTTAGCTATGTCAAAGAAGAGGGTAGCCACCAACCCACAAAGAAACAAACCAACAAACGCAAAGAATAAAAGACACACAAAAGTAATACACAGTAACTTCAAACGTGCGACGAAAGACGAATGTATCTATGAAGAACCCACCTAAGAAAACCCAGATGGCCCTAATAGATAAAAGAATATTGAAACGCCACTGTACTATTTATTTTACAACAATAAAACCTCTGAAAACAACTTCAAGTAATGCAACAGGGGTTTGAGAAAACGGCTATCCCCAATAGAAAGAAATACTGAAACGTCACTGTACTATTTTACAACAATAATAGGTAACCGCCTTATGACTTTTTTATGAGTTATGAGTTTTTTACAACATTTCTAACGTAACTGGCCTTAAGGTGCAGTCACAAGAACGCGTATGTTATGTCCGTATGAGCTCCGTATTGACATCTTTAATACGCAATCGTGCGCACAACACGCACTTCATCACAACTGTTTTTGTGTCATTTATTAGGCACGCTTACAGGGCCGTACTGTGCATATTCATGCGTATCTACTAACACTTACACAAAACGGTTGAGATGCGCATGAGGTGCATCTTGTGCGTACGACTGCGTATGAAAAAAAAGAGACATTTAGAAAGCGGTCACACGAGTGCGTAAATTCTAGTCCATTAACATTTTTTAACTTAGATAACGTTTGCGTCCGATAAAGTCATCTTTTGGGTTCAGTGACCAGTACTCGTCTACCGGACTAGTACTGGTTATTGAACAAAAAAGACAACTCCATCGCCGCAACGTTTATCTAAGCCAGTAAATGTTCATACAAGTAAAGTACATCTTCTTCCAAGCAACCTGTTCCTAAACCAAAAGTGCCCATGCGCAACGCATAACTTCAACCATGAGCACTTCCTTCATATGCACGCATAAGAGTTTCAGCCCCCTTACAATAGACGTCCCTGTCGCACACGTAACCAGTCAATTATACAAAAACGTATATCCACTTGTAGAGAACCCTTGAAGAGCGACGGCAAACAAGCCCACCTAGAGTAGAAATAGAGCGGGACAAGGACTCTGTTCTGTACAAAGGACTCTATTCTGTCTGTCATAGCTGCCAGCTGCGCCACTTCGGAGAAATGCACGGACTGGATAGAACACAATGGGGCTACTTCAGCTTTGTAATACTTTATCCACCACGCAATAGACTTGTATGGGCACGAGAAATTTGTAAAGGTAGCATATACATTTGTATAATTCCACCAGGTGCCATAATACCAACACCTCAAAAATCGTCGTTATAGAGGCCTTCTCAATGTCGTCTTCAACACCTAAATATCTGAATTGTATTACATTTAGGATATTTAACATTCTGTTTTCAAGACAATCTTGGGAAGACCTCTATACTAACGTTTTTTGAGGTGGCGGTATTATGGCACCTGGTGGAATTATGATAGTCGATGTTACATGTAGTGCCTATAACGACTGAAAACACAGCTGTAAATGGGTTGAAGTTCACCCTATTTGTCAGGACTTCACTAGAGAAGGAAAGGTAGTACCGTTTGTATAGGGTCATTGACCTCCACACGATGTGTCCGAAACAACCACTTGTTATAAAGCGTGGATTATCTGAAGTTTGGTGTTCCGGAAACTCAATAGGTTCACACTCATCGGTGTTGGCGCAACCTGCAAGGTTGTTGACTCAGAGGGCCTAGGTTCTAACCCTGTCATGCTACCAGACTTGTGTCCTTGGGGATGGCACTTAACACGACTTTCTTCACTCCTACTTGGTGTAAAAATGTGTACCTGACTTTGGTTGAGGAGGCAAAAGGTGGAGGAAGGAGAGGGATGGGTTCCACCTCCCAATATCGTATCATAGACACAACAACCCACTGCCCCAACGGTCTCAAAAAGGTTTATTGGACTAATTTTACCTTATCAAACCTGTCATTCTTTGCCTGTAGTACTGTTAAAATAAATTATCAAGTAGATTGCAGTGCAACATTGTCCTTGCCTCTGCCCAGTTGTTTTAAAATAGCGGTCTATTTTTCTTTTGGTGCCTTTCAACAAGAGGCTGTGGCTTTACGCACTGAGCGGCCAAATATTTGACAGATCGCTTAACAAATTTCATAAACAAAGAACAATTCATGTTATTTTTTTTACATTTTAAGTGTTATATTGTATTTTCAATCATACTTTTACTACTTCTTGTATTATTTCAATAATGTAAAAAGGATAACGCAAATCCAATTTTGTTCGCTGTACAGTCTCTCAGCGATGGTCGTCTATTGGAAAGAGGGCCTTAAGATAAAAGTAGGAATTACTTCACAAGTATAGATTATAACACATTCGGGCTTCGGGATATTTCATGGCACACATGAGGGCACATGAAACGCAGTGAAGAAAACGGGTCAGTTGGTATTTGTGATAATACAAATGAAGATCAAAGCATTGGAGTAGCATGTGCATATCTAAACATTTGAAAGGTATTTTTCTGAAGTACGAAACGCTTTCACTCCTTTACAATGTCGTCCTTTGAGTGACATACGTCAGCTATAACGTGTCAAGAGACCACCTGTTGGACGATCCCATGTGTCTATGTGGATAGGGGGTCGTAATCTGATTTCAGGTGTACTTTCTACACACAATTTGTGACAGAGCGCTCAACAAATGGACTTTCAGATCCTCTTAACCAGCAAAAGTGTGCACATTTTGACCAACTGTTCATTTCAGTTCAGACCAACGGACCATAACTGAAAAGGCAACTGAAACACCAACTGCATCTGCAAAAACTGCTAGGGGTCCCAAACTTTTTCCCCACCACAAGAGCAATATACCACCCCAAACCCACGACCACACAGCTTGTCCAAAACACGGCATATCAAAACCTGAGGTTCTGCTGTAGTGCCTTAGAAGCCACTAGGGGTCCTAAACTCGAACCATTCTCACCAAAACTTATCAATTTTTCCTCCCTAAATTATCAGGACAATCCATACAGGCATTCTCGATCGCGCGAGTTATTATGATCATATGCGAATGCTGACGTTAAGATATTATTTTGGCGAAGTTAAAAACAAAGTCATCAACTTTCAACTGTTGAAATCGAAAGACAACAGACTAAGTCACACGAGCGTTCGTATCAAGCCTGTATGAGGTCCGTATTGACATTTTTTAATACGCAGTCGTCCGCACAATACGCACCTCGAACTCATCTCGATCGTTTTGTGTCAGTTTAAGGTACGCAGGCATACCCAGACCCCAGTACGCGTATCTAACACTGGTACAAGATGAGATGCGCATATGGTACAGTGTGAGTACGACTGCGTATTAAAAAATGTCAATACGGACCTCATACGGACTTAATATGCACGCTCGTGTGACTGCATCCGAAGAACAGCGCTCTCCGCCGCCGTGAGTTGGTGAATTTCTTCTTCACCTCCCCCACGGAATATCCTAAAGCGGGGTTTAGCATAGGCTCATAACAACTCGCGCGGTCTAC
>NC_049980.1:5078244-5079244 GCF_000003815.2 Branchiostoma floridae | reverse complement strand
CACACCAACAGCATTATTTATACCGTAGTATATATCCTGTCCACATCCGTGCCATTGTTCTGGACGTGCGCCAAGTCTCCATTTTAGTCGATGGAGGAAATGTAGAACCTCGCACCCGCGGAAGATGTATTTATAACGCTAGGGATGAGGTCATCAACATGGTCAAGTCCGTGATAAACAAGATTTCTCTATACCTAGGTCTTCCTCGTCTTTTCAGTCATTCTGTCTTCGAAGTTCACGATAATAGCATTTCCATATCCATTCCTCGCTCTTTCAGTAATTCTTGCTAGTTCTCTGTGTCAAGCGCAAATACAACGCGAGTGGGCGCGAACTAGTCGCAAAGTAATCACCAACAGGCGCATCACTGTAAGTCTCTTATCGATGAATCTTGATAATCGTGCATTGTTTTTTTTTCGTGGTAACACTGTGATTTCCAATAAACGTATATTGCATCTAATTGGGGGATGAAACTGAGGATGTGACATTCCGAGTGCAGCCATTTTGTTTGTATAGAGGTCACGTAGTTTGCACTTGTGTCGCACGTCAGTGTGATTATTAGAGAAATTGGTGAAAGATTCGCAAAGCTGCCGTAATAAAATTGTCCCTAACAGGTGCGGCCCAGCTAGGTTTCTGTTTAAGAGTTTGATAAAGTAAAATTAGCAAAACCTTCTCAGACCGTCATGATTATTCATCTATTGAGATTCTCAGATTCCACAAATCTGAGAGGTGTGGGCAATAGGATTAGCACATCCTTTACAGGGCCGACACATTCAGAGTACAGTTATGAGTTGTTGTCATATCAGAAAACGTTCGAATAACGTCTACTAAGTTATGAGTCATGGCAGACGGTAGTTAACTTCATTTGGAGTTATGACAAGTTCATCTAGAGGTTAATGACCTCTGAGTCATCACGTAATTGTCTGATAATGTCGGACATGATATTGGTTAGTTTGACCTGAGGGACAACATCTAAAAAATTCTCCCCTTAAGCAAAGGAAAT
>NC_049980.1:5074314-5076552 GCF_000003815.2 Branchiostoma floridae | reverse complement strand
AGCAGCTATAAATCATATGGTAGTTAATGTAGGGGTCAACCATTTTATCATTGGGTGGGAGGGTTTACCTTCGTATAAAAAAAAACGTGAAATTTGAACGGGTTACACATTTTACGGTGAATTTATTGTTAGTTTTTAACCGCTGTGAATCTGCTACTCCTATACAAGCTTAGAAAAATAAGATATACGCCCGATGAAGATTTAACACCAAGGTTATAAGACACGCAGTACAAGCCACTGTATGTTTTTCAAACAACTACATGGATTTTGAAAACAGAAGTTTTAGATATAGCATCTGAGTTTTGTATCGAAACATAAAGGAAGCTATCTGAAACGTATTATTGTTTACAAAATCTATTCAGTTGCCTAAGTGACTTTTGCATTGTATGATCATATAAATGACCCACTGAGTTGTGAAAGCATATTTGTTAAGAAAGTTTTGGAGGAGGAGGAGGTTGGTTTTAAGGACTACAACTTGCTAGCCGCCATGCTAGATAGAAACGCATGGTCAGACATTGTTAATGGCACCTCATATGTTATGAGGATGAAGTTCCGATGAACTGAACTGAACTGATTTGTGCATGTACGGTCTATCCCTTCTCCGTACTTAAACTGTGGGGAAGGCAGGTGCATTGTAGATTTCCGAACGAAGGTCGTCTGAAGGATTTGGTCACGCAATGAATGTTGTGCAGGTGCAAGGATATATTCTGTTTGTATTGTAAACCCGTTAAAGCGCATAGTGCTGTAACTTGTGACCAGGTTTGCATTGTACTGAAGACTAGAAACTGCATATCAGGGAAAGTTTATTTGATCTACTCACATCGCGAAAGTCCCCTACTGTTTTTGATAAGTGTGGTGGGTTCTTTAACGTGCTCGAGTTGTGACTCTCCTCAAACATAGGGCCTCCATTTTATGTCCTATCCGAGGGACTTCCCTTTTCGAAGCAAGGTACTCCTTTCCACCTGAGTGAAGTGAGTAAAGCCGTGTAAAGTACCTTTTCTCAAGAGCACAACGCCAAGATCTGAGCATGTCAGGTGCTTCGAACCCGGAACCTCTAGGTTCTGGGGCAAAAACTTACCATTACGGTCATCCTATCACTTATGTACTCTCAAGGTTGATTTGGAAATTCACACAAAACGCATATAGTAGTCACTAGTATTAATGTGTCATTTTGTATTTCCTGATCATATATATGTATGCATTTTGTAACTACATCAACTTTTCATTTAATGTTTACTCTTTTCAGTTACTCAAGTTGACTTGACCTTTGCAGTTTTGTGATATCCATAAACCGCTTTACTTCACTGTTAGAAACAGTAATCTGTGCATTTATCCCACAAACAACTTTTAATACTTCCTGACCTGGAAAACACAACCATAAAATCATGATTTATATGCCACGGAAATGTGTTGGATACACGCATCAAATTTCCCCTGACATGCAAAATGAAATGTTCGCCTTCTGGAAGTCCGAATCGAGATTGTGGCACTAATATATCACCAGTTAAGTAGCTGTCAACCCGAACAGAACCACTTTTCTGTATACAAGAGATATGCGAGGGGTGATCAACATGTTCTCACCAAAATATAATGTGAAAAACTAATATGTTAGGGCATAAATATAAAGAATGAAGGCTTTAATCAATGATAGCCAAATTTTTAATTATTCTGTTCATTGCTCCAGTCTATGTCCCTTTGAAAAAAAAGGTAAATTGCGAGAAAAACAAGTGGAATAACTCAAAGCTGTGTGGGTCGTGTTACTCATGCAATGGAATCTTTGAAGACATTGTCTGACTTTCAGCGGACCCTCACATCTTAGTTCGCAGATAACAGTTTGGTTTGGTTTATTTGGTTTATTCATTAAGATCACCATAAGGCATTGGTGATACATCACTATTCTTCCTGGCTACCATGAAATAAATGAAATAATACAAGTACAGTTTACTGTAATTGAAAAATATGAACAAGTATACATTTGTTTTGATACAAAACTTTAAAAACAGGCAAAAGGAGGGGTCGGAGGTCAGGGCAATTATGACATAAATGTGCATGATATCACATATGGAACAAAAATAACAGCCTCTTTGAATCCATTTCAATATTATACCCCGCGTCGTTTATTTTGCTATCCCTAATTTTGTTGTTTTTTCATTCCCTGCACGGACAAAATTATGGTTTGAATAAAATATATTTCCATCAAAAGTTCAAAAAGATTATACTTATATGTCTATCTATTCA
>NC_049980.1:5029577-5073557 GCF_000003815.2 Branchiostoma floridae | reverse complement strand
GGATTCAGAATATTACTATCCTGTAATATTAAACTTTCCTTAAATCGTCGTTAGTATGAAACTAACACATAGATATTGCATTCAATAAAGAGAATGTATTTTGTGACATAGCTTGTAAGAAACATGGAATAAAACTTCATAGTGGAAATATATTGACTGATGCCTATTTATCACGTCATGTCAATGTTTTCATGGTCTTACTGAGAAAATAGTCTACCTTTTGTTAGATTGCTTAGAATTGTTTAGCCCCCCACCCCCTTCACCAATGGAACAGTCGACGCATGCGGACTAGGGGCTACTCCTAAATGAGACCAAAAAGTGTGAATACACATTATTATGTACGTACTGTCTGTATTTGTAATACTTCCCTAGAATCAGAGGGATTGAAGCCAGGTTAACACCTTTCCATATACATCTGCCAAATTATGTACTCACAAATCAAAGTAGATTCAGCTGGATTAAACGAAATCCCAGATTAACACCCTAGCCTTTGTTAAAGCGGAGTGTCAGGACACAGAGAGAGGATGCAAGACAGAAACCAATGATTCTTGACCAGTAACTATTATCAGATTTCAACAGAATATTTCCAAAGAGATCGTAATACAAAATGTACTGTAAAGAATAACCCCGCCCCTGAGGTGTAGTCAAAATTTTAGATTGCTCTATAAACTGAGAGATTAGATATCCCGTTAATGTCTACATTATTTTTTTTATCTTTTTTTTTTTGTTGTTAAATGTCCTTTATTTTATTCAGTTTTACTACAGTTGTGGAAGGATTGACATAACAGGTGACTATCACCTTTGCAAGATGTCAACCAGGAGACCAGACTGTAACGTTTAATCCACTCATAACGGGGAATCTCCCCTACTCTTTTCGATAAGTGTGGTGGGTTTTTTAACGTGCTCAAGATGTGGCTCTCCCTGAACACGGGACCCCCATTAAACGTCCTATCCGAGGGACTCGAATACTAGATACTCATTTTTGAAGTGAGGAAAGTCGTGTAAAGTGCCTTTCCCAAGGGCACAAGATCGGTGACATGGCAGGTTTCGAACTCGGGACCTCTTGGGTCTGAGCTCATAGCGCTGACGATTACGCCACAGGATCCCACATTAATTGGAAGAGGTCTAGTCGTATTAGGCTATTTTTACACACTAACCAGGAAATCTAGGATTGGCCTAGAAAATTCACATCGTTGTAAGATTATCTGGCTCACATCCAGGGATAGCAGACATGGTGTTTTGTATTGATTAGAAAAAAAAGGTTTGTTCAAATCTCAGTAAAAGGTGATTCCCGTCTTGACCTACTTGATTGGGTATCAGCCCTCACAATCGAGTTTGACGGCACGCAGCTTAACTCTCAAGTTTTAGAACGTTACAGATTTTATAACGTTACCTGGAAAACTTAGATAAGTCAGGTTTTGCCAGCAACCGTTTAATCAAGTCAGATTACAGACAAGATCAGACAAGGTGGTGGGGGGACCGACGGGGAGATCGGCCGGGTAGGGGAGGGGGTGGCGTCTTCCCCCCAACTTTCAAGTCTCGATCAAGAAATTTCAGGAATTGTGTGTATGTGTGTGTACACGTGCGTGCGTGTACCTGTGTGTGTGTGTGTGTGTGTGTGTGTGTGTGTGTGTGTGTGTGTGTGTGTGTGTGTGTGTGTGTGTGTGTGTGTGTGTGTGTGTGTGTGTGTGTGTGTGTGTGTGTGTGTGTGTGTGAGCTCCGACTTTCGGTTTCTGTGTTTCTTCACCCTCTGAACGAAGGCCATAATTGCTCCGTATATTCTGTCACTGTCAGTATCATGAACATTTAGCGCTATTATATATAAATCACCGTGCAATCAGCGCAGGAAGTGAGTATGTCAGATATAGGTCTTCGTGTAACGTCACTCCCCACTTTGCTCCAAAGACATGAAAGTGTGCAGACAAGTCAAACGTTCGAGGTGGAACACAGTTTTCACCCTGGAGGGGTTACTACAGTTACGGACCACACGATTAGTTTTTTTATTTACTGACTAGGACGTGGTGAAAATCATAGTAGGGTGACATACGAGAAACGATTATGTTGCAGTTAATGGTAATACCTCCCCCAAAATCTGTTTGGGTATTGTATTTTGACGCTGTCTTTGAAACGCCATTCTGCGGAGGTCAAATAACTGCAGTCGGCTCACCTAACGTTACGTAATGGGGCGGATTTAGTCCAAAGGTCAACGTTCTAAAGGTCTACATGTTCCTATAACATACAGCACAGTTAACGCTTGGCTGCCCCTCAGCCTCAGGTAACACTTTTTACCCAGCCTTTGAGATTTTTTTCCCCAAGACTACTGTTCAAAATATACAAACGGGTCGCGGATAAAGAAAGTTTATTTGCAAATTCTTGCCCGAGGGCTAATTGCAACATGGCACATACAGAATGCATAGTAAACATACATAAAATAAAAGACTTTTGTATAAATAACAATGGTGACAAGTGGAAACAAGTGACTATTCTAGCAACAATATGGACTACTGAGAGCTACGGTCTAAGCATTTGGGTTTGACTTCTTTTCTAGAAGCAGTGGAGGACGAAGTGTCCCACTTTTTCTATAATGAGTGAATAAAATACTGTGTCCTGTAACCTCAACGCCCTTTGTTTGATTAGTTAGAGGAGGTTCCATAGGATAAGCGGTACTGTACCACGCATGACTGGGAAGCAGTAATTACAAACATTAGCTAGGAACAATAGGGTGGCCCTGAGAGCCTGGTCACACTGGATATGTACAGAAGCACGCCTACATGATCTAGATACGGACAGTCGCTGACCAGGTAGCAGGTGAGTGAAGATATGTAGTAAGTTCTCTATGTAGATTGTAGATATAAACTGTTCATAGACTTATCCTTTCCGAAACGACAGGCACATGTACTTGCATATCACAGTAATTTGTGCTTTTGATTTTTAATGGCAAGTCATTTTACCATTCTAAACGACACATGTCGAGAGGATGGCCATGGCAAAATTTGTTGAGGTGGGGAGGGGGGCCATGGACCTGCACCCTAAACCCTGCAAAATCACGGTGGCATTTTACCCCTTGCCTCGGGAGGTGTCACCGGTTGTGTGGTCAGCATGGTCAGGCTAACTATCTTCCCGCAGGACATACATGTATCCACGGGATGCTATCCTGATGTTGACGGGAAGAAGTGCCTTGGCTGCCGAACAGAATCTCTTCCAGGCCTGGCTAGATCCCCAACCCGCACTGATTTCCTTCTATTTACTATTGTTGCGCTCTACGACCCTGCACTTAATATGAAAGGATTAATGATAGCTTATGTTCATAGATCATGACGAAGCTTTTATCATTATTATTATGTGTGTGAATGTCGCCTGTATATACTGCGTAATGTAAATGCCATGATACTGCCTAAGGTCTCTGTCATACCATGAATACCTTAGACTGACAGCCTGGGGGACTTCATTTCAAACCTAAGCTTCAGCAAGCCCCTGTCAACTAACAAACGCCTGTATGCTTGCTTCGTTGACTTTAAAAAGGCATTCAATTGTGCGTGGCAAGAAGGCATATAAACTACTTATTCCGGAATGTGCCCCTCTTCTGAAGTGTGTCTCTCTCTACCGGCCTCTCCGACTGTTACGCAAAAGTCAGAATTAAAAGGGCGTTGGGATTATAAACATTTAAGACAAAATACAATTACAGGGATAAATATTTAGGATAGAGTTTAGCTGAATCGCGGAGCGTGACCAAATGGATAGGGTGGGTGGGTGTCGGATGTATGTACCAGTTTGTACCTTACACCATTAGGACGATACAGTAACGTGTCCAGAACACAATGTCCTACTTTCCAAGCAGGCATTTCATATGATACTGTTTTCTTCATGACCAACGGGTGCAGCCGTTGAATGCCTTTGGCACTGGCCGGATGCGTGTTCATCCCGTTTTGTATATTGGTCACCCATGATGATAATTTGCCACCTTCCTTTAATGGAATTACATTTGTTATACACGCCTCAGGATAAGTTTTCAGACGTTTGACCGTACCGACGAAATCCCGAAAAAAAGCGCGTCAAACACGTCGCAAACAATGGGAAACAAACCTATACTTGGCTACGCTCGGGACCGTTCGACAACATATCCATTCAACAAATAAAGTAAGGGTTTTAATCAATGGGTACCAAAATAACCGTCTCAACGTAACCTAAAATTAGACATTGCGTAAAACGGGGCATGAAGACTGTATCCTCAAATGTAGTGACACGACAAATTTCTTTGCACATAAAAAAAGTGTTGTTTTCTTGTTAAGGCAACATTTCTTTGACCTTATCTTCTGTCACCTTTCTGATGGTGATTCTGGAACAGCAGCAGACAGGTGTATTCCATGAAAAAAGTAAATTCCATTTATTTTAGTTGTTATTGTTGGCCAAGTTCAACATCACAACCCGGAGCTGTGCTTGTGGTGCTACGTCCGAGACGGTTGCGCACTTTCTACTTCACTGTCCTCTGAACATGGCTGCACGACAAACGTTAGCTGCTACAGTGCTCCACCTTGTCGGCCAGTCTCTCTCAACCGGAGTCATAACGTTGCTACAAACCAAAAACTCTCAGACGCTCTGCATTCATTCTTATCATCAACAAACCTATTTACAGCACCTTCCATCTGCTCCTCCTAGCCTCTTGTAGCTTATGTGGCCTATTCTGTGCATATGTGTAAATTCGATTTGTTTGTTTGTTGTATATTTGTGGGTCAGCCGTCACCAGCTTACATAGCCTGCCTAGGCTGGCCCAGTGTAATGGTTTGTTGTCATTTTCAATAGATATTTTAGTTGTTGGTTAGATATACTTTGGTCATCTTCTATAACATCATCTCTTCTTATTCCACAGCTGTAGTCCCAAAGCGAAGATGTTGTTAACGTTATTCATCATCCCTACACTGCTTGTACTGTCAAGTTGTACATGTACGTAACATACTCACTACTGAATTTGCCGTATACATTCTATAAAACAACTTCAACAAGCTAGGAACGCATTTTTCATGTGGAAATGAATACGCACACAGGACTAAAACAACACTGATGGATTATTATTATTTCGCATATAGAATAACTTGTAGTAAGTAGACTTGTAGCAAGTAAAGGATCAGTCTGCTGTCACTGTTTGCTTTTCATGGTTAAATTTGTGTTTTCTCCTTAGCTGACTCATGGGTGCCCTCTGGCGATCTTCCCGTGGACTTCACCGTCACGTTCACAGCACCGGAAACGGTGTATAACGTCTGCAATCGTAATTTTACCCAAAGGTAGGTCCTATTCTTGTGTTACCATTTGAGCATTTGCTCATTGAAATATGTGGAGATATATGTATAGAAAACGATGAAGGATGAATAGCGTTACTGTTATTCTCTTTATATATGACCTACAGCATTTACATGTAGCCCCAATAAGTTTGCAATAAACTCCATTGTCAATTTCACTGTTTCCAATGATTTTAAACAACAGTATTTGACAGTTAATCTCTATACTCACATGTTAGATCGACAATATTTGTAATTAAAAAAGCAACAGCTTTGGCTTTCAATCAAAACGCAGTTACTCAAGCAACTTGATATGGTTTTGGAAACGTTTCGGAAAGCATTCACTACCTTTCGTCAGTTTTACACGCCTGAGTTAACTTCATAGACGTAACTTTGACTTCATATGATCTGCGCACACGTGTTGTTCTCGTAAAAATATTTCTAATTTGCCATCACTAGTGCCAGGAATTTTTCTATCGCCACCACTGGAGTCGTGGTAACTCCTGGGGAAACTGCGAACGCTCCAACCATGACTATTGCAGGCGCATCGTCAGGTGAGTTAGCATGTCAATCATGATGATACCCCTGTCACATTATCTACGATCTTCGGGCGTATAGATGGAATATCGGCCATATTTAAGATCGACAGAGGGTTGCGCGTATTTTTCACCTGAAAACCGTCCCTGTCACATAGGAGCCATACCTTGTACCTTGCACAATTGTTGTGAAATAAAGTCATTATTATAAGCGAGGCCCGGGCGATTGCCGCAGAATCGTCATCCGATCGATTTTCGCCAAATGTGACAGGGGTATAAGTAAGGGCGCGGTCACATAGGTCGTGCGATCGTCGTACGATCGCTGGATTCTAGCATTTTGGAAGAAAAAATGTGCGTCTGTCCTGCAAAGTTCAACTGTCCCGGTGCACGAAATGCTGTTCTGAATCCCTGTTGGTGGTTGGTTCTGTCACGGCCTGCTTAAAAATGCTTTATGATAGGACCAGAATCGTGCGACGAGCGCGGGGATTTTCTTACCGCGTCCTAACACAGCATCTATAATGAGCAGCTCAATCGTGTGCAATTTTTTATGACTTCGCAGTATTTTTTCCCATATTCAAAGGTTTCAACTGACACATTTGCACCATATTGAACCATTGATTGACTTTAAGTGATTTTGGACAGTTTAAGTTTAATTTAATGTCAGTAATATTTGAATGAAATTTAAAAAAAAAACCATAAAAACTGCAAAGTACAAAAATGCTGAATAAGATTTAGATTTCAGCCATAGAAAGTCACCCCTTCCTCTTTCTCTCTAATATTGTGTTACAGGACTGGTGTATTAATTCTCTTTGTTTCGCCCTCTCCAGATGATATGTTCTCCATTTTGATGATAGACTCGGACGGGAAAGGAGATGTCGGCTTGCCGATCTTTCCTATACTCCACATGCTCATCACAAACATAACGGTAAACATACTTGAACAAAGTCTTCAGTACACAACCTTCTTTAATTTTAGCAAACGTTTCGACGACCATCTGTCGTCTTCATCAGTCCGTCACCACGTTATGTAGATAGGACACGTGATTCGATGAGCAGTGGATCATAAGTTGCAGGAAATCTATGGCGTCAACCGTTATGATTCACTACTCGCCAAGTCACGTGTCCTATCTGCATAACGTGACGTCACAGTAGCAATGGGTTGTTCATTCCTTGTCAAATACTGGAGAGGATCAGCAGAAAATTTGGGTAAGTCAAATTCTTTTGTGTTGGAACTTACAGTTCAACTTGTTCTGGAGCAGTAACTTCTTGGGCTAGACCATGTAAATGTAAACATTATATATTTACTTGAAAATGTTACATTCTTGGTTTTGAATTCTTCTAAAATTACATTTAGAATGCTGACCCAAGTACAGGAGCAGTCATAGACCCGTACGGAGGACCCATGCCTCCGCCCTGTATCGTTGCCAGAACCTACCACTACCTCCTATTGAAACAGACTTCCGCCTTGTCTCTGACCGCCGCAGATCTCCTAACGTACACACCAAACTGTAACTTTCCTGGCCTCGAGGGCAAGTAAGTCGTTTTTTATCATTATTATCTTTAATCATCTAGAACAAAAAAAATACAAACTAGTTAACGTAATGGTAGATTCAACATGGAACGTAGAATTTTGTGTGAAATTATATAAAAAGTTAAACTTGACGTTCTTGAGTTTTATTGAGCTATCACAACAAATGGCTTACTAGTTTTATAACTAAACGACTATATCCAACGCACAAAGAAATCATGGTACTACGTAGAGGCGTTATTCTTTGGTGGGATTTCAAACAACATGATTTGGAAGACAGTTGCTCAGAAATGTATATACCACAGCCCTTGTAAAATTCAAGCTGCATACCCGGTCTAACCATTATTGCCGTACAGAGTAAACTTACAGAACACACAGTTTTCTTGTCGACTAGACTGCGCGTGGTAACATACATTCTCATAATTCCACCAGTTGTCATTACACCGCCACCTAGAAAAAAACATTTTTCATTTCATGAAAAGCCCCTTATGCCTACTTCTCCGACCGATATAAGGACAGGGAGACAAGAATTCGACTGACACACTTGGCATCTTTGGCGGAAAAACAGGTATATTGTCAAGATTGGCATACAGAATGGAAAAAACATAGAATCATTACATAAATATGTATCATTCTCAATATTTGGCAACACGCCAAATGGTTACCATGACAACGGTTCCATATATCTCGTGAAAAGGTTTTTCGTATAAAGGTCACATGCCAATCATACAAGTTTGCGAACATTATAAGATTTCCAACATAATTTGAGTACTGGTTTACCACCACTTAAACGTTAAAAACGTTAAAAACAAGAAATGTTCAATAAACTGAAATGTGGCGAAGGTGAACAAACAAAACGTCTGAGCTAGTTTCTATACAACAGTCTGAAACGACTTTTTAGGTGCGATGCTGAAATATTGACGTAATGCAAATGTTGCCTAGGATCTGTAGAGTATTGTAGGGTACGTTTAGAGAAAAATACTGGCATATTATGAAAGTAACCTGAGCAGCATGGCTGTAACTTAGACTAACAGTGTCGATCGCTTTATTTATAAATCTAACTTCGTATCCTTGAGTATTGTAAACTATCTGTTTTTTCCCTATACAGCGTTAGCATAAAATTGTTTACCGTAAAGTGACATGGAGTGACACCTGGTAATACATTTCGCTACGGAGCAACGACAGAAAGAAAAGTTTCTATTGACTTAGCATACATTTATGTGCTGTAGGGTAGTATGGAATTACGCAAGGTAATACATTCATAACTGGGAGACTACTCAGGGACTAAGAATCAACAAATCTACTTATTATAAGAGTATAGCTATGCTATCCAGTTTGGTTTAGAAAACAAACAAACCTGTACTAGTCAGCTGTTATTATCAGAACTAAGGTAACTCACCGTATACCGGCATAAAAGCCGCACTGGCCAGGTGTCCAATACAGGCATGGAGCTAGCTATTGCTATCATAACCTTGAGCAGGGCACCCTAAACGTTGTATTCCAATGTAGCTTGGTTTAGGATGCAAGCAGGGAACTTACTGTTGTTATCGAACTCTGGGTAACTCACCCTGTTCAAATGTTGTAGTTGATCAGACATATGGGTAACACACCATGTATCAAGGCTGTAGGGTAACTCACCCTATGTAGGGGTTTCAGTCTAAAGTTGATAATTCTTATTGGTGAGGTTGAGTAGGTATCAACCTATTGTGCCGTTAGCCGATTATACCCGTTTAAGGGTCTATTAGGGATCTTTTTCAGCTGTTCAAGTACGAACCAGGTGCCTTCTATGGAGTTAAGTGCGAATATATTTTTTAAATGCATCTGAGGTCCATCTCCCTAGTAGCCGAAGGTTCGAATCCGAAACCCCCTGCAAAGCTGCTTGCGTAGCAGCTCCAATTCGGAAGGAATGCGAGGTGTATTTTTGTGGATCGAGTTTGACTTGCAGGACACAGGCTCTTAATGCCTTGGCAAAGTTATCGCTGGTAACAGGGCAACCATCCCTACGTTGGAACAGGTACCCCGGGTTCCTTCCCCGTAGTTGGAGGTACTTAGCAAGGCTTACCACCGGGCAGTGCGGACTATCTGGGTGTGGTTGGATCTGGATGGTGGATTGGGCTGAAGGACTGCTGTGTTTGTACGTCTTAAACTGTACCAAGAAGGAAGTTAGGCCACTATTAGAGTCCAGATTACCCCTGAGGTCCGCTAAGGTCAGAGTGTGTTGGGAAGAATTAGTTACCGTTACTTCGCTTATGCGAGCTAAAGAGTAGAACATAAACGTGAACATTGCCTCATACAGGCACTGATTGTAGTACGTGGTCTTTATGAACTTCAAGGCATCAATCAATTGGGAAAGAATAGGAGGCGTTATGGGCAACCTTCCGTCGGGTACGTGGTTCTTTTGTATTGAGTGCATCAACTTGCGAACGACGAAAGTAGAAGTGGGGTCTTGTAGATTTTGGATTTTGTGAATGAAACCTATAGCTGAAAGTTTAGATGCTATCGACGCTGGGGCAAATCCCTTACTATGTAAGTAGGAAATAAACTGGCATACTATAGGCTCTGGAATAGGGGGCTTGATATTGGCTGTACAGTGGATTTCAAGGCTGAATTGACGGAAATGCTGCCACGCCAGGCGATAAGCTGAGATTGTAGAAGGTGCTAAGGATTGAACAAGCAAGTTGTCGACTAGTCGATTAAGCTGCTGGGCAGGAGATGGGGAGGCACCCTGACCGGATGAGTTGCCATGTGTGGGTATTTCCTGCGGAACCGCTCTACCTGTAGGCGAGATAGACAGTCAGCCATCGTGTTATGTGTTCCCGGTATGTGCTCAGCTCGACATCTAATATTTCGGCGGAGGCTTATAAGAACAAATATTCGAACCAAGGGCATTATCCTAGGGTTCCGTGACGTCTGTTTATTGATTATGTGCACCAGGGCAAGGTTGTCAGTGTGTAACAAAATACTTTGGTTCGCCCATTCCTTGCCCCAGATATGGAAAGCCAGCACAATTGGATAAAATTCTAATATTGTAATATTCGTCGAGTGTAGTGCCTGTGGCCAAGCTCCGTAAAGCCATTCTGTGCCATAAACTGCGCCATAACCTAACGATCCTGCTGCATCTGTATACAGGTTTAACGTGGAGTCCGTAGTAAATTGGTCGTCAACAAAGAAGGATTTTCCATTAAAGGTGTCAAGGAAATGACCCCACATTTGTAAGTCAAGCCTTACCCCACTGTTGATGTGAATAGGGCCTGTTTTGTATGTCCTATTCCTGGTTAGATCAATCAATCTTCTTAAGAAAGCGCGTCCTGGCACAACTACTTGACATACGTGATTGAGTAGTCCGACAAGGGACTGCACTTGTTTTAAGGAAACTGAGGAGCGCAGGAGGAATTCTTGAATAGTTTCTTTGCACTTTTGTAATTTGTCAATGGGCAATCTCGCCTCCATCAATCTTGTGTCGAGTTCTATGCCTAGAAATGACATAGTCGTATCTGGGTAGTAGGTTTTTTCCTCCGAAAGAGGAACCCCTACTTCCTGACACATATTGCTAAATGCTACCAAGTCTCGTTCGCAAGATGAGTATGCGTGGTTTGCGAACAAGAAATCGTCTAATATGTGGGTAGGGAAGCGTATATTGAGTTTGTTTACCGCTATCCACTCAAGGGCCGAACTAATAGCCTCAAAAATTGAACAAGATATTGAAGCTCCCATTGGCAGGCATCGATCATAATAGAAACCATTGTCTAAATAGAATCCTAATAGGTGGTGGTCGTTAGGATGTATGGGAACAATACGAAAGGCTGATTCCACATCCGTTTTTGCTAGAAAACATCCTGGTCCTAGCAATTTTATGTGTCGGATAGCATTGTCTATATTGGCATAAGAAACCGAGGATAGCTCTTTAGGAATACCGTTATTCACTGCTTTCCCCGGGGGATGCGACAAGTCATGTATTATCCGATACTTTCCTGGGGCTTTTTTGGGAACCGCATAAATGGGAGAAATGAATAGGTTCGGAAATGGTTTATCTGCGAATGGACCCACTATACGTCCTTGTTCCAGTTCAGACTGAAGTTTCTCAAAAATAATTGGAAGTTGTGCTGGATTGGGGGACATGACTTTGGAAGGAAAGTAATTTCGAGGTCCAAAATACTCCAATGGAAATCCATAGGTAAAGCCTTTGATGATGTAATCTTTTTCCCTGTCGGGGTACCCTTCTAGAAACAAACTAAGCTTCTTAGCGATTACGGGTGTTGTTATTTCTGAGCTGAGCCTTCTTGGGGCAGTTGGGCTCCTTGTGTGGCCCTGAACAGGTGGGGCAGGAGTGCTTGTAAGGGCAACCTGTCGTGGAGCACTGGCCTCCGGGGAGGTGATATTGAAAGCAGTAGCCTCTGGGTATTTTGTTGGTCTTGGGAAAGGAGGGCTTGGGGGAAGAAGATGCTAGTGCCAAGCTACTGAAGGCATCAACGTACAGCTGCGGATGTGGGACATCCCATGGTAGGTTTGGGTTGATCTGTCTTAGCTGTCTGAAGTACATATCGTACTTACCCCACTGCGCACCTCGGTCTGCCATGGATCGGATCAAGTACCCGTAAGAGATTAACTGGGTACTGCGCAGAACATGCTTCTGGACATAGATATACTGGTAAATCGCGAATGCGTTTGACCATTGTGCTAAGGAAAGGGAGTTCTTACTGTCCTCTACATTGTTTGCCACCGTCAAAGTTGGGAGTCCTGCTAATGGTTCCAGGTTGATGTTGAATTGCGCTTTGGGACGATGAGTTGGCAATAAGTGTTTGAATTCCACATATTTATCTAGCCAAATTTTCTCCTTCGTTGGTTCTGGTATTCCAGTGTCCAGAGGTAAGTGAACTCCCGTTTTATAGAGCTCACCGCTAAGGACAGATTCTATGGCAGGAGTCCCAACTACTGACGCTGGTTGGTTAAGAGCGGAGGCATTAACTGTCTTAGTAAGAGAGGATGTACCTAGAATGCTGGAAGCCAGGGTCGAGCCTAGGCCTGGCATCTGGGCGTTTGGGTTGATGGACGGAAGAGATGGGGGCTGAGGATCCAGTGCCCCACTTGTGGTAGCTATTGGCAACACGCCAGGGGTATCGGTTACATGGGTTACAGTCACTGAGCTAGGAGAGGTGTTAAGACCTACAAGTCCTGCTGACCCTCCGTCTGTTGGTAACGCACCTGGAGTCTGGGGGTCACTGGAATTTGTAGAGTTCAGTTTGTTCGCTATCTGCGTAGTAACTTGTTGCAAGTCCTCTAGTTGCTTTTGTAGAAACTTCATTGTCAGCTTGGGTTTATCCGGAGCCTTGCGAGTAGGTTGCGGGGGTGCATCCTCTGGAGATGGCTGATCTCCTCGCTCCGTCGGGGACGGATCATCCCCGGCTTCCGGCCTCGCTGCTTTGCGTGCCTTCTTCCTTGGAGGCATTACTGGGGCTCGACAATAGTAAAGCGTTAAGACAGTGAGCAGAGTAATACATCAGGACAAATTTTGTATGCATGATGACACATTCCTAGTTATATCGATTGTATTGGAGTGTCATGCCGGGTATCTGAGAAATGCGGTATAACGGTGAAAAAGCAAACCGTCAGATACAAAGGTTATTTAAGTCACTGTGGTTCTTGGACAACCCGCCCCGACAAAGCCATGCACCAAATAAATCACATGTACGGACAGGTACAGTAACGGTACCCCGACAAAATCATGTGATAAAACAAGCAGTTACTTGTGAACCACGCATGTACGGACAGGTACCCTGTTAGTACCCCGACAAAGTCATGCGTTAAATAATCACATGTACGGACAGGTACCCGGCCCGTACCCCGACAAGATCATGTGAATCAAACAATTGCTTGTGAACAAAGATCATGTGATATAAACAAGCAATTGACGCATGTACGGACAGGTATCTTCCTAGTACCCCGACAAAATCATGCGTAAATAGTTACAAGTATGGACAGGTACACTAAACGGTACCTGGACAAAGGGCACGTGATATGTATACCAACATCTGTTTGGGAACAGACATTGATATTAGTCCAACGACTTTCCTATAAATTGATATCCACATGAAGGTACATCTGCGGTATTGTTTGTTGTGAATTTGAATTATGCGTAAACTTTGAATGAAGATCTGAAATTTGTGCTTGAGTACATATAGGTGAAATGAAAAACAAAGCACAAAAGAAAGGCAACAAATGTTGTCGACGTTCTGGCTTTTCTATAGGGGTTGGGTGTGGGGGGAAATGCAAACACAGCCGCTCAGTAAACGGCGTGTTTTGACTGACCTGTCTAGCTCAGAACATATTCCCGCCTTTCCTCGTAGCCAATGGGAATCGAATGAACACGTGAACAGGGCATGGTGACTGGGAACGTCTCCGAATCCGGCTTAAGCTGTATTTTCATTTCATGAAAAGCCCCTTATGCCTACTTCTCCGACCGATATAAGGACAGGGAGACAAGAATTCAACTGACACACTTGGCATCTTTGGCGGAAAAACAGGTATATTGTCAAGATTGGCATACAGAATGGAAAAAACATAGAATCATTACATAAATATGTATCATTCTCAATATTTGGCAACACGCCAAATGGTTACCATGACAACGGTTCCATATATCTCGTGAAAAGGTTTTTCGTATAAAGGTCACATGCCAATCATACAAGTTTACGAACATTATAAGATTTCCAACATAATTTGAGTACTGGTTTACCACCACCAAAAGCCATCGCGCCTAACAAGTGGCAGGGGAAATCTGACTGCAAAACCCTCCTGTCTATTAGTCCGCCAAAGAGCCAATCAGGCAATAAGGGGCTAAGAAGTGTAGGGTGAGGGAATGTAAATGAATAGCCTTGCTTTCTGACTGATAAACGAGTATTAAAACATTTGAAGATTTCGTTAGTTTTCAAAAATGTCGCCAAATATCAAGTTACTTTTGTTCTACTCACCGCGTGTTGAGGGGCCAGGGCGAGGGGGGTGGGGGGTGATTCAATGTATAAATGTCCAATTGAAAATGTATTTTAGAGGGAATTAAATGCCCTTTGTTGCTGTTAAGGCCCCCCTGATGGACTTGAAGTGAAGATACATCCCGTAAGGGGACAGGTGGTGTCCGTCTTTTGCAAAATATTCTGGGCAATGCCTATTAACAAGGCGGACATGTGCCCATGTAGACATGTGAGGAGTGTTGGCCACCTCATGTCTCAAAGCGTCAAGGTACCTACCTAGGCACTGATTGTACGGTATGTTTGGTGGGTTAAATACCCGTGGGAGAGGTTCTCCAACAATGATATGTCTGGCATTAGCCCGGTTTCTGATTACACTTGCCATACCAACTATGCGTAAAGCCACTATCTCAGGCTCCCAGAAGAGCTCACACAGATCATTGGACCCTAACTCAAGGTAGACATCATCCACGGTTGGCAGGGCCTTACACATTTGGTCGAAGTTCGAAACTTTGCCGCCAGACAAGGACATCCATTTTACATCGGTGTTTTCCAACCAAAAATCTCTACTCACTACTCGGCCTGATGCTGATTCGGTTCTGCTTTCAACAAAAGCATCCAGTCTGCGTATGAACGAGTGCCCGATGATTAGTATTCGTCTTTTTCTGTGACCAACTTCTGCCATGTCGTACTAAGAATCAAAAGCAACGCCTACTGTAAGAGTTTAGCAACAAGAGAACAACCGAACTTCTGGGGGCCCCGTCACAGCTGCACAAAGCAGCGACAAAAAACTGGAAATAGAGACGACTCACCGTCTTTGCCAGAGATTCCGACCGGGAATAATCAGTCAAGAGTGTAGTCTCAAAGCAGAATACAGAGGGGGCAGAAATTGCCAACGCAAAGGATGCCAGAACGGAAAATGCAACGGGAAATGCAAACACAGCCGCTCAGTAAACGGCGTGTTTTGACTGACCTGTCTAGCTCAGAACATATTCCCGCCTTTCCTCGTAGCCAATGGGAATCGAATGAACACGTGAACAGGGCATGGTGACTGGGAACGTCTCCGAATCCGGCTTAAGCTGTATTTCTGCGCCGTTTCCCGCGCTTCTATCTGAGCCGTTGCTATTGGGGATGCAGACGATATTTTTCACTCTCTGCCGCGCCGTTTTCTCGCGCTTTCTATCTGAGCCGTTTCTACGGGCAATGCAGACGATCTATTTATCTCTCTCTCTCGTTTCCCGCGTTTTTATCTGAGCCGTTGCCAAGGGATATGCAGACGATCTCATTTCCTCACGCTCTCTCCCGCGCCGTTCGAAGTCGTCAGACTCGTTCAATGCTAATCAGATCTCCGTGCTACACAGTCAGACGGCCGGGTCGGCAAATGTCAGCATTACATACATGATAACATTTCAACTCCAGACAGAACTGTGTAAAAGCTAACGATATTGACGTGTGTTTACAAGCTTCCTCTTTAACATTTAGTGAATAGTTTCATCATATTGGTGTAAAATTGAATATAAAAGCGTATTATTCACAACAACATATTTTACAAGAGCCGACATTTTTTTACCGTCTGTCATATTCTTTAGGGTAAACATGACTGGTGAACCTTGAACTGCAGCTAGGTGTCGCTGCGAACAATGCGGTCCCAAACGTCAAATATCTTTATCTAAATCACTTCTTGTGACATATTACCTGATTTACAGATGTAAAGTTCCTAATGATAAAGTGTTTCATTTCATTTTCATAAACTATGTCGATATGCGAACGTGATAGAACTTCTGTACACGTCGTTTTTATAAACTGATTCTTCATCTATATCTAATTTCATGTACGTGCTTCCATTTACAGATCTAAATTCTTTCTCCAAATTACAGCTAACATAATGCATGATATTTATTTCGCCAACATATAAACTAATTCATTGTGCTAAACGTTGGTAATATCACCAAACTGCGTTGTGCTATTGCCACAATAATTCAACGGAAAAATCAAATCAATTACCCACATGAATACAACAATCAAGAAATCAATCAATGCACTCATCAGGCAAAAAGTTAATCAATATACATCAATAAATCACAAATGTTGTTCATTGAGTGCATGCAAATGTATGGCAAGCAATGCACACATACAATCCACTGCACGTAATTTGTCCATCCATCACTATAGTTATAACCACACACTCTCCTATCTAAACTAACAACCTGCCACGGGGATGAAACGAACTTTGACAAGAAAATATCGAATGAAAAGCAGTGAAATGATTAATGTGTGTATGTATGTTGACCTGGAGTGACTCATTACGTCTAGGCGTCAGGAATCTTCTACCAGTTGATTTCACTCACTGAGGCCATACTTATGTGACTATATGGGTGACATTCTCTCTGGGCACTCCAAAGCTAATGCGAGTGTTCTGAAAAAAAAGTAGGACAGGCAAAATTAAAGTTACCTAGATTCTAAAATCTAAGTTGTCAGATTGACCAAAAACCGAACACTTACAATATGTCATGGCAAACATTAAATTCTTCAGAATTGGCAAATGATGAACAATGCTATACGTTACCAAAATCAACACCATAGCATGTCTAGGTCAAATAAAGATTGAAATTTAAAAAAAAAGTTCGGCTGCAGTACCAAGGACACACACCAGGAGGCCCTTCTTGACCTTGACCTTTGTCCTTCAAGCACACCAATTTACATGCCAAATGTAATCACAGTCCATTCAGAGGTTCTAAAGTTATGCTGACCACATAAAAAAAAACGGAAACACACGTGCACGGACAAACCGAAAACTATAACCAACTATTTTTTCTTGGAGGTAAAAGGAGGCATTTGACAACATCTAATTCAGTAGCTGATATTTCTTACAATACTTGGCATATATCTGCTAATTTTCCTTGTACGATTTACTGTCGCAAACCTCTCTTTTTTCAAACGGACAAAACTTGATGCGCGGGCGAACGCCATCCAAGTAATCACCCCACTATGGTCTGATTGTGATTTATGTCGCCGTTTAAAACAACATTGCGGATTGATGTCTTCGTTAATTACCGCAGGTCGTATTTATTTGTGTGGGAGATAACCGAACGTGTACATTGCCATTAAGCGCTGCAGACACAAAGCAGATGCCTCTACACAAGTCTAAACATGTCTGACGTTATAATTAATAGCCGAGCTGGCTCTTTGGACGAGGAACGGCTGTAAAGTAGCGAGCTGCCCTGTCATGTTATCGTCTTCAATCCCATTTGTCCATTCTGCCCAAATGAGATCGAAGACGAACGTCACTTCGTTATGGATTGTTCACGATATAATGATAAACGCACAAAGCTGTTCACATTACTTCCCGCTTGCTCTAAAGAATTTGCAACTCTCTGTTCGATAAATTTAAATAAATTCAACTACATTCTGAGAGGCAATAACCCTCACTGTGTGCAAGTAGGCAAATACATATCCACGAATGCTTATACCGTAGAACCAATGACATGCCAGACCCAATATGATGATGTATTCGTACCTGTAGAAATCCATATATGTCTGTTTAGTTGTACTGCAAGTTGTTGTTATAGACCTTACGAAAGTCGCTATCGTGTCAATAAAGATTTCTGTTTATCCGTCTGAGCCGGCTTTGATACTGGCTTACATTAAACATTCCTAATTGGGGATTTTTATTTCCATGAAAACGGAGATATAGTTTTGGGTGTGTCTGTCTGTCTGTGTGTCTGTTTGTTTCTATCCGGATATTTGTAGTCAGCATAACTCGAGAACATCTAGATGGATTACGATAATATTTGGTATGTGGGTAGGTGTTAGGAAGACGAAGATTTAGATTAGTTTTGGGCCCTTTAGCATGTGACCTCTGTACTGCAGGAGAAATTCCGTTTTGTATTTTTTCATCTGGATGTGCTATGGTCTTGATTTTTTGCTGGCAGATAGCTTGTGACGTAAGGACTACGTGGTGTATGTTTGGGTCTTCTAGCATGGTGATCTGGAATTGCAAGGGCGTTTTTGTCAAAATCATCTAAAAAGGATAACTGAACAAGGGAAATTCAAATGTGGAAGTCATTTACACAATCAGACTATTTCATGGAGATATGGGGTCTCCGAACTCTTGCCAGTAACGTTTTCATGTATAAGGCCATGTTGATAACGTTACTATTATATGAATGACATTCTTTTGGAACTAATGACCTAATGCACAATTCAGTGTATGGTATATGGAATGATACATTCTTAACCTTTGGATTTTGGACTTTGGTTTCTTGCTATTTTTGGTATGTGGATTAAAGGGATTGGGATATGCAAATATGCGTTGGGAAGACAAAGGTCAAGGTCGATTGTCGGCCCTCTGATGTGTCACATTGGTATTGCATGCAGAACTTTGAATCTTGTCCTGAACATTCTATGGTCTTTTTTTACCTCCTTAAAAAATTGGGGTATAGTTTTGGGTGTGTCTGTCTGTCCCTTTTCCCGCATATTTGTGGTCAGCATAACTTTAGAGCCTCTAGTTAATAATATTTGGTACGTGGGTAGGCGTTCAAAAGACAAAGGTCAAGGTTTTAGGGGGTTGTTGTTGTTTTTGGCAGATAAATTTTGATGTAAAATTAAGTGGTATAGGTTTGGTCCCCCAGTAGCTTGCTCTTGAACTGCAGGGGCAGCTTTGTTGCTATATTTCAAGGATGATAACTGGACAAAGGAACGACGAATGTCCATGATACTGTAAATGTAGAAATGTTCGCGGTGGATTAATGTTCGCGGTTTTCACAGCGAACTTAAAACCACCGCGAACATTTTTCTTTTATGGTATAAGACTGCAGTCTATGGTGTTGCCGCGAACTTAAACAGTAGTCGGTATGCATGTAGGCTATGCATATATTGTAAACAATTGGACATGCACACACTCACTACCTATAGTAAGAGTTCAGTAGAACGTCCTTGGTGCAGTGACATTTAACTTATCTCAGAATTTACTTCATTTTGGAAACTTCGATCAAACAACGACGCAAACAGGACAAGTAAAGAATATGTAGACGACGAAGGAACAGATGTTTGATAACAAGTTGTACAAATATTTTAATCAGAATATACATACAAACACAATCCTTTCAAACCTCTTGAGGTATTTTCAAAGTAAACACACATGCATTAATGCAAATAGGAAAACCCATTACGAAGTGGATACAAACAACGATAAAATCACCAAACATTTAAACGTACATAGAGTTAGACAGTTGTTGATATAAACCTTATATAAGTGCAGCTATGGGGAATTTGATACATTTGACTGGTTTCTTTTAATTACACGGCGTACGATTCGTTAACTTTATTACTGTTATGAATCAAAATTCTTAACAATTTTGCAACACAAGTTCACATTAGTGTTGAAACACTGACTTAAAAGCGCCAATTGGCGATGGGAAATTTGTGCAAATTTTGCGGGCTCATTTGCGAATGAAGCTATATAAGCTGGTAACGTTAGTTCACCTTTATCCGCGGGGTAACCTATATCCGTTGTTTGTAAAAAAGAACACAGAGTATTTAGGGATGTAAAAGCGATGGGCGGTAGTTAGAAATTGTCTCTCTTTCAAAATAATGCAGTTTGAAACCACTAGTCGACTTGATATCCCCAAAGACGTTTTCTTTTTCAACAACGGATATAGGTTACCCCTTGGATAAAGGTGAACTAGTGTTATTTGGTTACACGGACTGGTCAGAACAATGTACTCTCCAAGCAGAGGTTGGTGGGAAAAATCGTTACCTTTTCCTTTCATAACTTTTTTTTTTGACCACCAACGTTGGTGGGAAGGCCAGTCGAAAAAAAGATTATGAAAGGAAAAGGTCACGATTTTTCCCACCAACCTCTGCTTGGGGAGTAAGAACAATGCACAAAATGTAAATTAAGTCTTCGCCTTCTACTAAAATCACAACACGCTGTCATATTATACAAACACTACAAATCAAAGATACCACATTTTACCCTCTAAGTGCTCACCCCCTGATGGCGAGCGAACATGTTATGTAAATAGTCTTAATCGAAGTGTACATAGCCTTTGTCCCTGTTTGGCTCACATGGTGTTCTTTAACGTAAACACTTGTAACAACAGTTCGAACCAAAACAATTTGTATATGAGATTTAATTTTACTGAAAATTGCAGATTACATAATATCATATTTTTCAAGCGATAATTAATCTTCTTAAAATATGATTGAATTGCAGTCAGCAAAATAATATATTCCATTTCGTAAAATCAAACTTCCATATAGTTTAGACGTTTAAGCCACACGCTTTTTTTCGTACGTATACGGTAAATAAAACCACTATCACTTTAACATGAGAACAAAAGACATGTCGGTGACACAGAAATGGGATGACTTCAAAGGCAAAATGAAGCACACAATGAACAAACATATTCCTAGTAAAATGACATCAAGCAGATACAACCTGCCCTGGTTTAACAGCAACTTAAGAAGGCACTGTCGGAAGAAACAGCGTCTTTACAATAAAGCTAAGAGAACAGGACAAGAGGAAGACTGGAATAAATACAAGAAAGTAAAAAAAGGAGTTCAGAAAAGCATAAGAGCAGCACACTCAAAGTACGTGGCAAACATACTGGGAGAAGCTATAACTGACAAACCTAAAACATTCTGGTCATACATAAAAGGCCTGAGGAGAGACCTTGTCGGGGTAGCCACTCTAAAGGTGGGGAGCACCATTATTAGTGACAGTGAGAAAAAAGCAGAGGCACTCAGTTCACAGTTTAAAAGTGTATTCACAGAAGAAGACACCACAGACATGCCATCTCTTGGGCACCCCTGCACCCCTCCTATGGAACAAATAGAAATTTCTATTTATGGTGTAGAGAAAATGCTGCAAGGCCTTAATCCATCCAAAGCATCCGGGCCAGACCAAATACCTCCTTGGTTCCTCAAAATGACAGCCAGTGAAATCGCACCTGTTTTAACTAACATTTTCCAACAATCGCTTGACACAGGAGAGATTCCTAAAGACTGGAGAGATGCAAATGTATGCGCCATTTTCAAAAAGGGAGATAGAGCGGTCCCTAGTAACTACAGACCAGTTTCACTTACCTGTATTTCCTGTAAACTACTTGAACACATTATCCATAGCCATATAATGAAACACTTAGAAGGCCACAATGTACTAACGGACTACCAGCATGGTTTCAGAGCAAAGCGATCCACAGAAACACAGCTTATTTTAACAGTACACGACATAGCTGGGGCACTGAACAACAAAAGACAAGTGGATCTAGCAATTCTTGATTTTACTAAAGCCTTTGACAAAGTCCCACATAGCAGACTGATATCAAAACTAGAGCATTATGGAATTCAAGGTACCACACTTAATTGGTTAAAGGCTTTCCTAACGAACAGAGAGCAAACTGTAGTGGTAGAAGGGAAGGCCTCAACTCCAGTTAAAGTAGCGTCTGGAGTTCCGCAAGGAACTGTCCTGGGACCATTGCTCTTCCTCTTGTACATAAACGACTTGCCAGACCAGCTCGATTCAAGTGTGAGGTTGTTCGCAGATGACTGCCTGTTATATGTAGAGCTCTCTACAAAGGAAGATTCACTACTTCTTCAGAAAGATCTGAACACCCTGGAAGAGTGGCAAAGGAAATGGCTTATGCAGTTCAATCCGGATAAATGTTATATCATGCACATAACAAACAAACGAACCCCAAATGTATCCCCCTACCAGTTCTGTGGTCAGACATTAGCAACCACAAAAACCCACCCATACCTCGGTGTTACATTAACAACTGGACTGAAGTGGGGTGTCCATGTTAACAAAATAACAACCAAGGCTAAACAGACACTGGGAGTAATCAAACGCAACTTGTGGGCATGCCCAGCCAGGGTAAAATCACTTGCATACACGTCACTGGTAAGACCAAATCTTGAATATGCTGCAACAGTATGGGATCCGTATACAAAGAAAGACAAAGATAAACTGGAAAGGGTACAGAACCAAGCTGCCAGATTCTGTACAAACAACTACAGCAGAGATGCTAGTGTTACCAAAATGAAAACAGATCTGCAGTGGACATCACTTGAAGACAGGAGGAAAATGTCCAGACTTTGTATGATGTACAAAATGACCAATAAACTGGTGGACGTACCGACTGATAAGTATCTAACACCAGCTCAAAAACGAACTAGAAACAGTCATGCTTTCAAGTATCAGAGTTACCAACCTAGGATTGATGTGTTCAAAAATTCCTATTTCCCCAGAACTATTGTAGAGTGGAATATGTTATCACCAAGCACAGTAGGGGCGTCTTCTCTGGATAGTTTCAGAGAACACTTGCACATAGATGTGCAAAAGTTAGGTGTGATGAGTCGTTCAGTGTAATATAACCAGCTGCTGCCGCGCCGCGTGCCTGCGAAGCTGGTGTGTTACGCCGAAGGGCGGTTATACCGGCTATATAGATACAGATACAGATACAGAAATACAATGTAGTAATACATCTGTTTATGGCAAATGGTATATGATTATTAAAACGATAACTTTTCTCTTTGAATATGATTGAATGAACATTCAACAAAAGAGACTTAAGAAAAACTTCACGACAATGCCAAAAGTCTGGTTGAGCTTTGAGGACTTGTAATCACAATATGATGATATATTTTGTTATGACAAATAATATGGTCATGAAATTTATTCTTATCTTCAGTCTGTGTGACGGTTATCTTTGCTCTCTTGCCTCGTGGGTTAAATCATAATCGTACTCATCGTAGTCATAGAAATCCTCCAAGTCGGCCGAATCTTCCCCCAAGGTCAACTTCTCGTCGCGCACGGCACCCTGGGAAACATCTCCGCGATGCCCGGATGGAGACCACAAGGAATCATGGGAGCGAGAACTCTTCTTGTGCCTCTGGTTGCCTTCTCTCCGGGGAACGAGAGTTCGGAACGCGATGAGACTTTCAAGATGTTGAAGTTGTTCTTCAAGACTTGTCTGCTTCCCGATGACAAGAGCCAACTCTTCTTCGTACCGCCTCACCTTGTCTTTTTCGTCTTCCAACTTCATCTCGATCACGCCGATATTTTCTTCAAGATGTTCCACGCGTCTGCGAAGATGTCTTGGCAGGGGTGGCTCTCGCCCTTCCTCGGTAACAAAACTCAGCTCTGTCACTTCTGATTCCAACCTCTCTCCCTCAGAAACGGCGTCAGCCATTGTTTTCTCCAATGCCGCGATTCTGGTTGTTAGATTTGCGATGATACCGTCAGGCGAGCGCGGCGAATCGTTCGCGAGTGGCTGCTGTGTGTTTGCTCCTTTGTCAGCGGCGAAACGGCTTTGCTGCGATCCGGTGACATCGTTTACAGAAGAGGCCTCGGCGGTAGTTTTCCTCTCCATTCCGAGCTGCTTCTCTGTGTCGATCATCGCTGCTTGTACCTTCGTCCAGAATCTCGACAGGGCGGACAGGTTGTCACCGTCGTGTCGTTTGTCGCCGTGGCAACCGACACACGAACCAACATGACGGGAATCTGACGGTTCGACAAAAATGGCGGCAAAGCAAAGAACGACGACTAGAAATGTCTCTACTCTTCCACGTTCAGCCATTTCACGTAGTAGTTTCGAGTTACATCTCTCTCAAGAAAATCCGGGAATAGAATTACACGATCTCTTCCGTTGTCAAAGCAGCGTTCAGTTACCTGGAATGACAGAAAGGTGATTTTGTGAATGAAAACAACAAAAGCACAGCTTTAGAGTGATCTAACTTGAAGTGTTTAACGATGTTAGCGTGTTTGTTATGAGTAATACCGTAATCCGGATGTCGAGACGACACGATTGCGATCTTTTGTTTACACGTGACCAGACCAAAACGTGTTCCACTTTTGAACATCACCCCAGACGTGAAATCCACAGGCTCGTCATAATCCAATAATTGATCCAAAAGGTTTAGACAGGATTATTCGGTGATTGTGTGTGTTAATCTGCAGTATTTTCGATGAATGCCAAAATGTTGATGTGGTCAATCAAATAACGATACAATAGCTGACGCCATTGATGATTTACGAGTGTTTGTTGGAAAGCACTTCGAGGACAATCTCACTTCATGTGTTAAAAGTGAAGTACCCTATATGTACCACTGTGTATTGTCCTGGCCATTTTCTTAATATCTAATGGCTACATAGGTCCATTTGATATCTAATGGGATATAGTGTTATTTAATACCCAGCTCTAACATGTTATAAGGGATTGCATTCGTCATTTCGGATGGTGGCGTAAAACTGACGGTCCCTTGTATGAAGGAGCTTCAAGCGTAAGCCTCAATCATACTTTAGCAAGAAAAGTAGGGGTGTTTGACTAAACACATGAGCCATACGAATTAAGATCAGAGCACAGCCAGCCGTACGTTCAAATACGTGCTGTCTACGTGCCGAAACGTGGGCAATCTTTTGGGATCCGTTAGTGGTAAGTACCGCCTCCGTACGAACTCGTTGGTAATTCGACAGATTTTGGAGCACGCAGGCACGCCGTATTATTTTACGTTCAGGCAAAACTTTGTGTGCCATCGGGCTGCTGATTCACCCCCCCCCCCCCCGTACGTGCCAGTACGGGCGACGCGCCTGCCATGTACAGCCTGAACGTTTTCAGAAATACGTGGCGGACTTGCCCCCCCCCCCCCCCAAAAAAAAAGGTACGGACAAATTGCGCGTACGGCGGGTTGTACCCTTAGCTTTACTTCCTAACGATTTACTATCGAGTGACCCAGTTTGTTCTTCCCAAAGTGACCGCCTTTCCGCACCTCCTATATTAGAACTCCTCAATCAAACATTGGGACATTTTTGTAACACGACCGACGAAATGTGGGCGCGGCCCGCGCTAAGACTTCCGACAGTGACGGACATGCGACAATAAACACTGTCAGTCATTGTTTGTTGTCATAGCAACGGCGAGCACCTGAGTACATTTAAGAAACCTTGTCATAATGACAGCCAATCAGAGAAGACGCATCGATGACAGACACATTCCGGATTTTTGCCTTTGCTATGAAGGGTATGTTTTTGATAGCGTCGGTTGGTATGTATGTTTTTGGATGAACTGCACAGCTCAAAAAGGCCTGGATGGATCGTTTTGATATGTGGGCACTCTGGTTTTGATCAGAGCTCAAAATGATTAGATTTTTGGCACCCTAGCAGCTCGATACGATACTACAACGGAATTTCTGACTTAAATATCTCGTAAAACAGTGCGCATTTTTTCAGGCCCCATGTGTGTGTGTGAGAGTGTGTGTGTGTGTGTGTGTGCGTGAGTATGTGTGTATGTGTGTGTGTGTGTGTGAGCGTGCGTGCGTGCGTATGTGTGTGTGTGTGTGTGAGTGAGTGAGTGAGTGAGTGAGTGAGTGAGTGAGTGAATGAGTGAGCGAGTGAGTGATCGAGTGAGTGATTAATTAATTAATTGAATATACAATTGCCTCTGTTGATATATGTGATAATGTAATGTAATGTAATTCAAAAATAAGAAAATCAAAAGAAGATTTTACAACATCAGCAACACGTTATAAACCACGAAATTCTTACTCACAAAACGTGCTTATGCCTACGAGGACCGACTTATAGTGACTGATTCAAATCAAGTGTATTAAACAAACACATTCATTGCACCCCTCCACCCAATCAATGTCTCCGATCTGGCCTTTAATCCGTGTAACAACACTGTAAACTCGCGTCATTTGATAAGGAGGGAATCCTTCAGAGCAGTCTTTAAATCTCTCACTAGACTAGGAAAACACTGACAGATCGTATCTACGTGCCAGAATGTCCCGGTACAGGACGTCACGCCCGCCCGCCAGTCCCGCGGTTAGGCAAACATGTCCACCGCAGATAAGGTACAGGTCCGCGGGTAGAGGCTAGAGGGGATGATAGCCGCCTTCGCAGAATTCAAGCGGGGCTAGCTCATGTAAAGGGAAGAGGGGGTGGGGGGTGGCTCGTTTCCAGCTACCTTCTCGGCAAACTTTCTCCCACGGCACACTCCCTTTCTGGGCAGTAGAGAACCTACGCCAACCAGCCCCTCCCCCCTCTTCCATGAAATATAAAAGTCAGCCACTCGAATTTTCGAAGGAGGCTTAGGGACTGAATGGTCTTACAGTTTCACGGGAAAGAATCGAAGACATGTTTTTGGCGAGATTTTTCACTAGTACTGGACGAGGCGGTAGCAAAAAAAAAACTTCATATTTAGAAGGTCACACGCACACACACAAGGCCTAACCCCGCTTCAAACCTCAAATCCAAAATGTTCCGTGAAAAAAACACACACATAGAAACAGTTACATAGAATCTACCTGCTAAAAAATCATCCTCACCCATACACCCACCTCCATATAGTATCACTAGATCGTTTACTGAAAATAGCCTCCTTCGCAGCCTTTTATGAGTGCGTCAAATAAGAGAAGTTATCTTTTTTGCTAGGAGAGGGATGGAGAGCGCTGATTCACGATTTTCAACATGGGCTATGTTGGTGATCGAGATTTTGCCTAGAGGGCAAAAATCGCGTATCAGTGTACCTTTCACCCTTGGAAAAAAGAACGCCCATTGCAATGCCCCTAGAGGGCTGCGAAAAGACCACACTAGCTGAGAAGACCACGCTTCCTTGTAGTTTTACCGTTAACGTGTTCCGTTTTAACTGCAAAAATATAGCAGAGCACAAAAAAGATAATAATCGTAACACAAAGTCTCATAGCTAGGCCATTTAGGCACACAAAACTATGAATCAAATACTGGCAGACTGCCACATATATCAATTTTAGTTGTATGGCGGTCAGAATCCAACGCACTATATAAAGTTGTCCAGCCGAAGAAAGACCAAGCTTCTATGCAAGACCTCCCACAAATCACCGGTAACGAAACGTTTCTAGGCAAATCTCAGTTTCACACCCTTCTCCTGGTACTACAGCCTCGAACGAATGGCTTGCGAAAAACCGCACTACTTCAAGCCTACAGAACCCGGAGCATTCTTGACGCAAATGTTAAGATAACTCACCCAGAAACTAACACCAGTGACAAGCCTTTGTCCTAAAAACCCTGTGTACGTTGGAGGTCTCTTCCTCTGAATCTCACCTGTTTGCAAAAAGATTATGACAAGTATATCTAAGGGTTAGCGGCTTGTACAACCACGCTCTTATTTTAATTGACAAGCTAGTGCGAAGACACCCAATGCCTTTCCTATTACAACATTCTACCGTTCACAGACATAGTTTCAAACGCAGTTACGTAAAAATCTCACCTGGACTTCGTGCCGTTGGCAAAGAGAAAGAGAAGACTACCCTATAGTAGTGTAAGATTCTTCCACAGATGTTCACAAGTGTTGTGAGCAGGGCTATTTGTGCAGGTGTATGCCGTCTGGTGACCAACTGTTCTGACTCAAGACGTAGTGACTCATAAGAAAGTCTTCGCCTACTACTGTCTCTAAGACTTCCGCTTCTGCTTACCTTCACCGCCTTGTAAGTCCGGTACAAGTCTTGTAAGGAAAAATCCTGAGGCGTTGAACTCCGTAGATTCCGTACGTGTAGGCGACGGTCGTTTCGCGACAAGCCAAGCGGCGACACCTGCGACCAGTCCCGCGAGCCTCTTTCCGCCTAATGGCCCGGCCTATCAGATTGCGGCTGTAGCATGTGGACTGTGTACGCACCGCGTCAAGTAAACAACATTTCTGAGTGGCCAGTTATATACAGCGGGTCTATATCACACCCAGCATGCGTAAACAAATGACGTGACGTATGTGGGTCTCATACACGACTGGAAAGACTCAATGGTACGTGCTACAACGGTCCAATGGTAGGACACAAGGACACTTGAATGTGTTTAACAATGGCCACTGTTTGATAGATGTAGTACATGCTAGCCTGATAAAATCTCACTTCTAGCAGCCCTTTGAGGGGAGGGGATCCAATGAGCCCCCTGGAATTGCGCAATAGTGTAACACAGACTACCAAAGGAATCTAGTACATGTCACCGCCACCGTAGTTCAAAAATATGCTATATCTCTGAATTCCTTCGTCCTCTTGAAATACCCAAGGCAAGCGGCGAAGCAATTTACTTAATCATATGGAAAGTATTATGTACTTCATGAACTTGTTCAAGTTTTATCAAGTATTTCTTCTTAAATGCTGACCTTATGCAAGTGGCTATATTCCTATAAACGCTAGACTCTGGAGTTCACTCGACTCTGGTGTGTTCCATGAACTCGTAAATTTATGATGTCGATTAGAGACTGGGATTTCGAAAGGGTGCAGGGAAACGTGTTGCCCTCTGTGCTACTTGGCACAAAAACAACACCAAGCAAATCAAACAGACAGTTTCAAGAACATGCAAAGTTTAGCTAATCTATTTGAGTAGCGGCTACCAGGTACTGGATTCAACTTCAAATCCCCTGGCATAGCACCGATGTTGTGCCCATGGGGAATGCACTTTACACAATCGTCCTCACTCCACCGAGGTGTAAAAACGGGTACCTGACTTCGGTTGGGGAGGTAAAAGGCGGTGGATGGAGAGGGATGGGCTCCACTTTTCAATACCGTGCCCAAGACACGTGGATAACACCCCACTGCCCCTACGGTCTCAAAAAAGACTATAGGGGCATTTACCTATATATTTCTTGTTCTTTGTATGTGGCTCTGTTGAAAAATAGAATAGTAACAGCAGAATAGAATATAATGAAATACAAGTGACGTTGAAATCAGAGCTTAGACTACGTCAAGTACTATCACTTGACTTTTAACGATGCTCGAAATGTTTTCTAAGATTACTGCAAGGACCCCATCATTACACACTCCATTAAAGTCCAAGACTTCCAGCAATCTCAGTGTAAACACTTCGCGGATCTACAACCTTTAATCTGGTTAGTACTTAGGTGGGAAACATTGGAAGGAATACTTACGGTACCTGTACATTCTCTATCGATATGAGAGGTAGAGATAATGTAGCTTACAGTGATCTTGTCCCAGTACAGTGCATTATTACCTTCGCCAAGAAGGTTATGTTTTCGGCAGCGCACGCGAGAATACCTGGTTGTCATGATGAGATCTTGATATAGCCTGGTATCCAGCCGTATTATAGCTCCAGAGTCTGGAGAGGACAGAAGAGACTCGGTAACTATAAGACGGCTGGATGCCAGACTAATCTTGATATGATCAGAGTTTAGGACCCCTGGCGCCTTACTATGGTACTGCGGCGGTGTTCACGACTTTTGGTTCATAGTCGGAAGAAGTGTCAAAAGTTTGGGCCCTCTAGCAATTCTATTTGGAACTGCAAGGGGCGTTTCTGTTGCAGACTTTAAAACAAGATGTGTCAAGAAGGGATCAAGGAAAGTTCATGATTTTTGACGTGATAGATGGCTTTCATGATGATGATTGGGTGATGGTATGTTACTGCAAATTGGGTCTTTATTTGCATAATCTATGACGTTTTTTTTTTTTACAAAAATGCCCCTGCTCTCCCAAAACTAGCCACTAGGGGGGCCAAACTCATGTCACTTCTTTCCAAGCACTTAGTACATGTAACTTGGTCTTACATAACTATGCTATGCACAAAACTCGGACACATACACATACACATACAGGGCTCGACAATACCCTAGGTGCCATACTGCTTAGGCTCAAGTGCACTCTTGCAGTTGCAATCGTACATGACAGCCTAACAAGACTGGCATCCAGTCTACATGTAGGACAACGACAGTTCACCGAGGTTTTCTACATCAAAACTGTCACTGCTCTGATGATCTTTGTCCAAACCACAGTGCTTTTCCTTGAGTGTATCATCAAATAAAATACAGAAAAGTTCAGTGAACTGTTTTTGTCCTAGATAGCCTGGATCCCATCCTGGTTAGTCTCTGTGACATCAACTCCTGTAGAAGGTCATGATTGTAGTAGCCTGATAACATAGCCCAACAAGGCTGAGACCTAGTCTATCTAGAACAACAACAGTCACTCGGTGAACTTTTCCGTATCAAATCCAAACCACACAACCTTGAGATCTTTCTCTTGTGACACAGTCCACATACGCTGTGTTTGGTATGAGCAGTGCAGAAGGTCTTGATTCTAGTAGCCTAGAAACAACAAGACTGGCACCTAGTCTATATAGGAAGACAACAGTCACTCGGTGAGCTTTTCTGTATCAAATTCAAACCTCATAGCCTTGAAATCAGGCTTTCTCTCGTACCACAGTCCACGTACTCTATGTTTGGTATGAACACTGCAGAAAGTCTTGATTCTAGTAGCCTAAAAACAAGACTGGCACCTAGTCTATATAGGAAAACAACAGTCACTCGGTGAACTTTTCTGTATCAAATTCAAACCTCACAGCCTTGGGATTTTTTCTCTCGTGACACAGTTCACGTACGCTATGTTTGGTAGAGGGTCTTGATTCTAGTATCCTGATAAAAACTACATTTTGTAGACTGGCACCTAGTCTATATAGGAAAACAAGATCAAACAACAGTCACTCGGTGAACTTTTCTGTATCAAATTCAAACCTCTGAGGCTTGAGAGATCTTTCTCTCGTGACACAGTTCACGTACGCTATGTTTGGTATGAACAGGGTCCATGTCTTACACCACGTGTGGAGGATTATCCTCGGTTCGTGCAAATATACAACCCAACGTTTACCTCGCCCGCTCCCACGTTAGGGTGCGGGGGACTTATCCTCCGGTAACAAATAAACTCGTGTCTTTACGCTGTTGGTGGGCTTGGGTGTAATCTTCTACTCCGAGCAGATGTCGGAAGACAAAGTTCTACTTCTTCTTTTTCTTCTTCCTCTACTGCTTAGGCTTATGTAACACTAGCTTCCAAACCGGGGCCCGGTCGGGCAGCTTTCAGGAACGAAGAGTATTTCATAAGGAAAATATATTAAATAATGTTTGGACGACGCGTTAGAAATTCCTCCAATGATTGTAAAATCCTCCAATGATTGTAAAAAGAAAACGTTATCCTATGTTACAACTCCTGTATTAGTTAGGTAAGCCTTAACTTAAGCTATAGAACTGTAGTAATGTAGAGGCCATACTTTGTACCCTGTACAATTGAGGTGCATTAAATTAAAGTTATTATCATCATAAAAGACACCAAACTACACAAGACGTAAAGAGTATAGTCATGGGCATTATTTGTGTAAATTTTACTTAACGTTATACATTTCTGTTTTCATTTTCACACACAGCCCGAACGGACCCCGGTATGGAAATGCGACGTTAGCCTTAGTCCCTATGCCAGGGATTACGATTTTTTGAAAATATCTGCTAGGAAATTTGGTTTCAGGTGTGATAAACATAATTGTTACCGACGCAATTGCTAAACTGCAAAGCTTTTCCACCAATCTCAAAGCAGATATTGGGATGAGACATCGTAACGTTTTTTGACTGCCCTGTTTGCCTTGACTTGAGGCCGCCAGGAAAGCCAATGCTTTTTATTACCTTTGCCAGAATGGCTAAGGTTATGTTTTGGGCTAAGGTTATGTTTTGGGCTTGTGAGTATGTGTGTGTGTCTGTGTGTCTGTGTGTCTGTCTGTTAACAGCATAACTCGAGAAGCCTTGGATGGATCCCGATAATATTTGGTAGGTGGGTAGGGGTCGAGAAAACGAAGGTCAAGTTCGATAATGGACCCCCTAGCGGCTTGCTAAGGTACTGCAGCAGAACCTCAATTTTTGATATCTCTTGTCCTGGACATGCTGTGGTTATGATTTTTGAGTGGTAGATAGCCCCTGGGGCAGAGAGTAAGTACTGTGAGTTTGGACCCCCTAGCGGCTTTTTTTAGAACTGCGGGCTCCGGTTTCCTTTCAAACTTTGGACGAGAATAACTAGAGAACGTGTTAATGGATCGTCATGATTTTTGGTATGTAGATAGCCCAAGTAACAATGTACATAATGGAATACTAATTATGCAAATCAGCAACTAATTTGCATAATTAATGAGGAAAGTTTATAAATCCACTGCATTTCACGATAGGACTTTCAAACTTGTCACATATATAGATGAGAAAGAGAGAAATATCAATGCATATTAATTATGCAAATGGCGGCCTCATTTGCATAATTAATGAGAAAATATAAACGTGTTGACAGATCGTTATGATTTTTGGTATGTAGATAGCCAAAGGGAAGACTTACATGATGGAATTCTAATTATGCAAATTGGCAGCTAATTTGCATAATTAATGAGGAAAGTTTGTAAATCCACTGCATTTCTTTATAGGACTTTCAAACTTGTCACACTTGTAGCTGAGAAAGAAAGAAATATCAATACATTATTAATTATGCAGATGATGATCTCATTTGCATAATTAATGGGAAATAAGAACGTCTTGACAGATCGTCATGATTTTTGGTATGTAGATAGCCTAAGTAAAAACTTACACAATGAGATACTAGTTATGCAAATTAACAGCTAATTTGCTCCTTGAACTGCAGGAGCCGGTTTCAAGAAGGATGAAAGGATCATCATGATTTTGGTATGCTGATAACTTAAGTGATGCTTGATACAATTTAATATTATTATGTAAATAGGGATCTAATTTGTATAAGCAATGGGAACCAACTCCAGGCATATAAAATAAAATGTATAAGCAATGGGAACCAACTCCAGGCATATAAAATAAAATGTAATGAGTAACACATTTATGTCTACAGACATCATTCTACATAACAAACCTGGTTTATTTGGCAAAGGTATGTGTTCGTGGAACTCTAGTTTAAAGATTAAATTTTTTGTCGAATGAAAAGAAGAAAACATTTCACATTGCAGTAATAATTAGAAATAGGACTAATACATCATAAATCGTTTAAAAGCACCCGAAAACAAAGATATGTATGACGTATCTGTTGGTAAACTTTCAACGTTGTCTACGACGGCGACTTGCACAAAACATTGAACAGCGCCCCCTATTATTTCAATTCAGAAGTGTCACTACAAATTGTTCCTCCTTACCCAGTATACAGGTAAGGCCTGGTTACTCAATCTATCTTTCAAGGAGGTTGTATCTTCCAAGTGCATAAAAATGACTTTTGCATCAAACCCACGGCTATTATGCGTATTAATTTCATTCAGAAAGTTCATCAAAACGAAATGATGACGTCTCCAGTCTGCATCATCTTCATGCACGGTCCCTGTCTCAGATGACGTCACCGAACGGAGATCAGTACTAGAGAGGGTATCGTTACCCAAAAGTGATTCCATCAACAACAACAAATAAACAACATGTCAGGAGGATGAACAACAGAAGGTATTTCGTGATCAGTGACAGGTGTATTTGTAATTGGCGATCTGGGTGGCACAGAGTGATGTTAGGGTGGCACAGGGTGATGTTAGGAGAGGTTCTGACATAAGAACTGACAAAGTAATTAGGTCCAACACAACACACACTACAATCGTGTAAGATGGTACTATTCCTATATATACACATAGTAACGCTAGTTCTTCTTATCTGCGGGGTAACCTATAAGTTATTAACCGTTGTTTTTAAAGAAGGAATGTTTAGGGATATCAAGTCGGTTGACGGTGGTTCAAACTGCAATATCTTGCAAACATTACATTTTGGAACCATAGTCTGTCGCATATGCGCATAGATATCGTTAAATACCATCTTTTTAATGAGTCAATGTTAACCAGTGGATAACTGATGTGAAATATAATTACCTAGGTCCTATCTCCAAGTATAGTTCAATTTTTGAGGGGATTCGTTGAAAGACACGAATGAATGAAAGCGTAGACCACTAGGAAGACGTGCAAAAAAAATACATGTATACGTAGAACAGCTGGCAAACATACACCTGCTTGAAGATTCATTTTACTCTACCATTGAGTTTGAATCCTGAGAATGAAATTAAACGTTGTCTTCATAAAATGATTGATGTCAACAGTCTTGTACTAGTTGTAGGAAGCAATGCCGTAGGAATGCCTTGAATGTGTGACAGGGGCTTTAGGTTTAACACATGACGTCCTGTCTTATAGTTTCACACCCCAGACGATATTTGACTGTATCCAGACAGGATTAAACAGTGTACAACTATCGTCAGTAGGGGTGGGTACGGGTACTGAAAATTCAGGTCCAGGTCCAGTTCAGGTCCAGAGGATCAGGTCCAGGTCCGGACCTGAACCTGGACCTGATTCAGTATGACTCATACCAATGGTTCATTTCACTACAAAGAAATCTGTTTGGTGGAATATTAGGCTGGCGTTTTGAAATTCTACAACGCTAACTGCATCTGTACGATTGGCTGAAAACCTTGGTAGAAATTACCATAAATGCTACTCTACCTTACTCATGTTATTTTCTTCCGCCTGCAAGCGCCAAAACGTGTGAATACCTGATAAATAATGTATTAATTTTCTAATCGGTCCAACATCCGGTCCACCTAATTTTTTCAGGTCCGGTTTTTCTGGACCGGTCCAATAAGAAAAACCGGTTTTGTACCGGTACGCTGTACCGATAGTCCGATACCCAGCCCTAGTGTACAACTATCGTCAGACATTGACAGCTGGCTATACTCAGTACGGCGGCTTCTGACACATACGGGGTCTCTCCGGGCTGGTTTTGTTTGTTCACCTTGACGATTACAATCTATCAGACCAGATCTGGTTCTGTTAGGAAAGCCATTTATGGATTAACGTTTTTGTATCCAAATGTTTGGATAATCCCTACACATGTCTTAAACTATATCAGATATCAGCTATCAATACTAGTACTGCCTTCATATATCATCCTGTTTACGTGATATTGAAAATTGTCATGTCTTTAGACAGCGTACTGAGTCGTACTGTGCGTATGCATGGGTAGCTAAAACTAGCACAATAAGGATTGAGATGCGTATTAGATGAGTAATGTGCGTATGGCTGAGTACGAAAAAAAGTACGGAATACAGATTGTCATAAGGACTTGATACGCACGCTTACGTGACTTCACCTTATAATAGTGGCTAAAAAGCACTCACTGGCGTTTTGCATATCGACACACCATATAGAACTGTAGAATATGGGTAACTCGTAACTTATAAGTTGTGCCATACTTTTAAAAGTCACTGACAGTACTGTAACCCCTTTCTCATTCCATGGAAGATTTAAAAAATTTGGTTTGGCAATTTATGAACGTATAAAAGAATGTGGTGCGCATCCCATTTTGACAAACGTACATTGAATTCATTAATAGGTCGTTAATCGAACGACGTTTACTTTGGAATATTTCCAACTCATAAAATCACAGTGAAATGTATCCCTTGTGAAAACATATTTGTTAAATTTTTTCTAAAGCCAGAGAAGACACAAAATTGTACATCGTTTACTAGAAAGAAATAATAACCGTTAGTGGTGAAGACTAGCAAATAATGATGTGTTTACGGGTTGTCCGTGAAATTCATTCAACGCTCTATTAAATCGCTCGGCCTCAGCGAGTTCGCCAAAGAGCCGCAGCGAATTCGCAATAGAGTCGCAACTTCAGTTAGATACCCGCTTTACTATGTTGGTGCATAGGCTTGTATGTATACGTAACAGTTAAGCACGTACAGACGTAGGTGGGAAAATGTTGTTGTTTTAACGACCATTATATCGATTACACCGAGTGGTTACAGGTACTTAATATGAATACGTGGTGATAGAACTACAGAATAACCGTTACGAGAACGTAACGGTTCTGCCGGCGACCGCGTGCGATACCTCTCCGGCTGACTCTTTCTTGTACCGACCGTCTCTTGCCAGCTCTCGCTTCACGTTAAACCTAATACTCTTCAAGTCGCTGTGGCCAATTTCTTGGCCAATATCTTCACGTTAAAACTAGTACATGTACTCCTCAAGTCAATGTGGCCAATTCCTTGGCCGATTTCTTCAGGTTAAACTAATACTCTTCAAGTCGTGTGGCCAATTTCTTGGCGTTGCTAGTGTAAGGGCGCAATGATTTGATTTTGGATGACATCTTCTGAAGATAGAAATGCAAGGGCGAACAAAAAATCCCCTCAAAAATTTATGCTAAAATGTCAAACTACAGGAAGTCCAAAGCTAGTACATAACGCAAATTGAATCACAGAACGTGGTGTATCAAACAAGTATCAAGTATAACATTCGTGTATCATATATATGAGATATAAACAAATAATAAAATTCTTTTTATGCCAATCCAACACCCACGTCTTCTTCTGTACTTCGATGCCGACGTAATAGAAACACGTTCATCATGTTTTGCGGCAGAACGTTTAACAACATTTTACGACAACGGCATTATGAGTAGGCACTGTATGTCGTGAATTCCATCGACTTTTTTGGCGACGCCTCAGGGGCGGAGGCATTCTACAGTATTACGATTGCTTTGAAAATATTCCAAAAATTGCACGAATGCATTCCCTAGGGAATTTATTTTGAGGTAGCCTTTGCCTGTTTGGTCTTTTATCGGAACAGAAACGACCTTTGTTTCTTGATATCTAAAGTCACATGTATCGTTTCGGGTGATTTGCTTCTTTCAGGACAAAAAAAAATTGTCATAATCAATGTTTTAAGTACCTTTTTTGTTTCTGGCAAATGAGAGTTATGTGTTAAAATTACAACTCTCTATCCCTCTTTTGGTGTTATTTGAGAGAAATAGGAACGCTATATTAAAGATTTAATGTTTCAAATTCGTTTTTTTCCACCTGTGAACACAATCATATTTTGAATTTACTAGATCTAATTTGAAACAATGGTTATTTTCAAGATGTTTGTACAAAGCAGAAAAGGCCATGACTGTACACATTGAAATTAAGAAACTACTCATTTGCAAGACAACCAATCCACACAATTATCTATACCTTTATTTCATCAACGTACACATCAAACATACTTTTATTACATCTGAAGACACAAATAGATTCACTATATAAAGCTTGCAGAACAGGACATTTTTTTTTGCTTTATAACTTTGGATGTTTGTCTATAACGCGAATCTTGGTACTACATTCAAGGAGAAACTCTCTGTTTTGTATTTCTGTCAATCTTGTAACAAGTTGTATGCATGGCTATTAGTACCACAGAACCAGTCCTGGAACTATAGACTGATTGTCAAGATTACATATACATTGGTTCCCGTTTTGCTGAGGTGATAGACTAGTAGGTTGTATTTTAAAGCTGTTGTTGCTGGTCATCTGACTGCCGTCCAAGTTCAGGTCTTTCTTGTGACTGTTGTCGATACTGTCATGTAGAGCTGTAAGAAACAATGTAGAACAGGTTAGTTATAGCTTAACACATGTTGGGAAACCCGATCTCATACTCCCATGAAAACGCTGATAATATGTCAAAATATATGAATCCCTGTGGGTTCTTTAAGATGGTTTAGTTGTCAAATGTCTTCTTTCACATGACACCCAAGCTAATTAATTAACCAGAACCCCCGCATCCAATTATAGGTTCGGTCTGGTTTTCAATACCCCCAATATCGGTGACTGGTCTCCCACTTGAGCCGTAGGGTCTGGTTGAGTCATCCTTCTATCATCATTCTTATGCTGTAACTCCTTGTGAGAAAAAAAGACAGATGTTGAATCACTCCAAACTTTGGTTTTATAGTAGTTTTATGCATTTGCATTCATTTGTTGTCAGGGCATGATTGGAATTAATATTGTGTGACTTCAGTAAAAAGACGTGCCTGCAGCTGTTTGTTTTATTTCAGGCTGCGTTTGTGGAACAGTAGGGGAGGATTCTCTGTGGATTTTGAAGACAGATGATCGTGCGTGGGATAACAGAGAACAAAGGATCTTTCTTTCCCCCTTCCTCTTGAAAGGAAGACATTTCCCGTTCCTATAGCTACAGAAAACGTTTTTTCTATCCTCTTGAGTTAGACTTGACACAAAGAAATTTGCTGACCTGATAGCTACAGAGAACAAAGGTTTTTTCTATCCTCTTAAGTTTGACATGACACAAAGAACTTTGCTGACCCGATAGCTACAGAGAACAAAGGTTTTTTCTATCCTCTTAAGTTTGACTTGACACAAAGAAATTTGCTGCACCGATAGCTACAGAGAACAAAGGTTTTTTCTATCCTCTTGAGTTTGACATGACACAAAGACATTTCCCGTACCGATAGCTACAGAGAACAAAGGTTTTTTCTATCCTCTTGAGTTTGACATGACACAAAGACATTTACCGTACCGACAGCTTCAGAGAACAAAGGTTTTTTCTATCCTCTTAAGTTTGACTTGACACAAAGAAATTTGCTGCACCGATAGCTACAGAGAACAAAGGTTTTTTCTATCCTCTTGAGTTTGACATGACACAAAGACATTTGCTGATCCGACAGCTACAGAGAACAAAGGTTTTTTCTATCCTCTTGAGTTTGACATGACACAAAGACATTTCCCGTACCGATAGCTACAGAGAACAAAGGTTTTTTCTATCCTCTTGAGTTTGACATGACACAAAGACATTTACCGTACCGACAGCTTCAGAGAACAAAGGTTTTTTCTATCCTCTTAAGTTTGACTTGACACAAAGAAATTTGCTGCACCGATAGCTACAGAGAACAAAGGGTTTTTTTCTATCCTCTTAAGTTTGACTGGACACAAAGACATTTCCCGTCCCGATAGCTACAGAGAACAAAGGTTTTTTCTATCCTCTTGAGTTTGACTGGACACAAAGAAATGTGCTGCACCGGTACCAATAGCTACAGAGAACAAAGGTTTTTTTTTTTCTATCCTCTTAAGTTTGACTTGACACAAAGAAATTCGCTGCACCGATAGCTACAGAGAACAAAGGTTTTTTCTATCCTCTTGAGTTTGACATGACACAAAGACATTTCCCGTACCGATAGCTACAGAGAACAAAGGTTTTTTCTATCCTCTTAAGTTTGACTTAACACAAAGAAATTTGCTGACCCGATAGCTACAGAGAACAAAGGTTTTTTCTATCCTCTTAAGTTTGACATGACACAAAGACATTTCCTGACCCGATAGCTACAGAGAACAAAGGTTTTTCTATCCTCTTAATTTTTACTTGACAAAGAAATTTGCTGACCCGATAGCTACAGAGAACAAAGGTTTTTTCTATCCTCTTGAATTTGACATGACACAAAGACATTTTCTGACCCGATAGCTACAGAGAACAAAGGGTTTTTTTCTATTCTCTTAAGTTTGACTGGACACAAAGAAATTTGCTGCACCGATAGGTACAGAGAACAAAGGTTTTTGCCATCCTCTTAAGTTTGACTTGACACAAAGACATTTCCCGTCCCGATAGCTACAGAGAACAAAGGTTTTTTCTATCCTCTTAAGTTTGACTGGACACAAAGAAATTTGCTGCACCGATAGGTACAGAGAACAAAGGTTTTTGCCATCCTCTTAAGTTTGACTTGACACAAAGACATTTCCCGTCCCGATAGCTACAGAGAACAAAGGTTTTTCTATCCTCTTAATTTTGACTTGACAAAGAAATTTGCTGACCCGATAGCTACAGAGAACAAAGGTTTTTTCTATCCTCTTGAATTTGACATGACACAAAGACATTTTCTGACCCGATAGCTACAGAGAACAAAGGTTTTTTTTTCTATCCCAATTAGTTTGATTTGACAGAAAGACATTTCGTATAAGAGCTGCGGGAAACTAACTACGATGCGCCCAGGCTAGTTGAGCTGTTTAGAAATATCCATATAATAAAATACTTCGGACGGCCACAGAAAACACATGATCACTCACCTTTTATATATTTTCTCCATCGGACCTCCGCACGCCTGCCTCTTTGCCTTTCTGCTACCTACTTCTGAATAAGGAAAAATACAGTGGATAACAGAGGGGCATTTTCCAACACGTCCACTCATCCCCACTCCAGTGTCTTCAATGATGGTCAAAATGATGAGATCTCCAGAATGGTCAGCTGATATCCTGAGAATGTGCTCGATTGGTCGACCGCCGATACATCACGTGGAGGCCCGCCTCTTGTAATTAATCTTTTTTTTGTCTCTTGTTCCGCCCCGTTGGAGGGTCTCCGCCTCCTGTTGTGGGATAGTCTCCGACTCCTGGGGGCGGGGCTGTCATAAATCTGCAGCTGTCTAACTCCAGATGGAACGACTAATGTGTTTAGCATTGGCTCTGACGTTCTTCAAGGGGACCCTCTTGACATGTTTTTATTCAGGTGTTCTATCTCAGACACTGAAGGCTTTACCGTACGCAGTCGTCATAGCCGTCACTACCCTGTCGAAGTCCTTGCTGACATTGACTTTGCAGACGACATAACCCTTCTCGAAAACTCTATCCACTTCGCACAAATTCTGCTAAACAGTATAAGTATAGGAGGCATGTCAGGCCATCGGCCTTAATTCAAAACCGTTCAAAACAAACTACATGCATCTGAGCCCTTCATCTCCGCGGCAACAAATTGCATTTGACAGGTCTGAAATTGAGCGTGTAGTCGACTGCAAGAATCTAGTTGTTTTTTCTGGTAAAGAGATAGATGCATGTGTAGAGTAAGGGTTGTCTAAGCTTGTAGTTCTTTCATTTTCCTACAAAAAATATCACACTGTGAAAAAATCTGGAAGCACCTATCAGGAAGCAAACAGAAACCTGTTAAAAACTACTCTACTTTACAATTCTAAGTCATTGGCCTTGGGTGCAGTCATTAGTAAGAAACGGCACCTACACAACAGTGCTACAAATAGTGTACAACGTATAATGAAAACGGTGAAACATCCCAGGTTTACCGCTGATAAACGGCAGCCTCCATGCTCGTTAGTTTACCTATATGTCACTGACACACTTCGCCACTTGCCACTATGTCGTTTATGATCCGGCACGTTCTCAGGAACAGCTCAATCTCAGGACCGGTGTTTATTATCTCAACTCCCTTGTTTGGATCTCTTGACATTGGCATGCTATGGTCTTGATTGATTTCTTTGTGGCAAATAGCTTGTTTCATTATAGTTTGGATGCCGCCATTACAGGGGTACCTAAGTATTCATACGATCCTTACGAAAAACATACGATCCACTACTAAGAAAAATTCGATCCTTAAGCTAATTAAGGGCACAACCCGCCATACGTGCAAATGCGTGCTGTCTACGTGCAAAAACGTGGGCAATCTTTTGGGATACGTAACGTAAGTGGTCAGTACCGCCTCCGTACCAAATCGTATGGAATCCAACGGATTTGGGAGCACGCATACACGCCGTAGCACTTTACGTGCATGCAAAACTTTCTCTGCTATTCGGGCTGCGGATTGACTCCCGTACGAGCCAGTACGGGTGACGCGCGTGCCCTGTACAGCCAATGCGAGTGAGTAAGGACACCGTACGTACACAGCACGTGTAAGTACGGCCTGCATATGATAACGTGGCAATCGCACAGACATCGTACGTACAACTCACCAATGGCGCAACGAACGATGCACGCAACCGCTCACGGCACGTGCGAGTGACGTATGTTGAGACGTGCACCCTCCCTGCTCTTGCCATTCCTTCCTCACGTTTTCAGAAATACGTGGTGGACGGGGCCTCAAAAAAACGTACGGACAAATAACACGTACGGCGGGTTGTGCCCTTAGCTTTACGGAATTAATACGATCCTTACTAATCTGTCGCCACCACACCGAGCCGTGCTCTGTTGCAGATTAATATCCTTTCCCCAGCTAGCCGAAAGGTATAAAATACACCGATATGTCACCCAATAAGTTAGCACTCGTGCAGGTGGAGGTTTTAGGGCTTAGCAGGGTGGAATAATCCCTATGTCGTCAGAAGAAATGCAAGTTCCGGGGCCACCATGTTGAATTAGTACGGATCCTATGAATTCCGTAATGATCGTATGATTTCCGTAAGGATCGTATGAGTTCCATAAGGATCGTATGTTTCTTAGTAGTGAATCGTATGAATTCCGTAAGGATCGTTTGTTTCTCGTAAGGATCTTATGAATACTTATGCGCCCCTGCATTAGATCCCCGCCCTGTTCTGATTTGTTTTAATGTGTAAGGAACCGCTAATTCCCATGCTATCAATGGTGAAGAGCACTAATTGCAATGTTATCATTGATGACAACCATTTATTGCCGTGATATCAATGGTGAACATGATAATTGCTATGCTATCATTGGCGGTCGTTCCCCCAGAAATATACACGTAAACTTCACTCGATGGATGTATGCTCTGTTTATAAAATCAAAGGATTTAGCCATTACATCCTACCCTCAACAAGAACCAAAAGTTCCTATACAACGTCAACTAGATTTTGTTCTGAATTCGTGATCAGGGAAGTACACAATTTCTACTAACCAAGCCTCAGTTCAATGCCTCATTTCCTACTGAATAAAATAGACTACCATCTACCTTGAGTGTACCTCTCATTGCGTATAGAAATAATCACATCATTGCACATCAATATTACTTCTGTGCTAAACAGAAAAGACAAAATCACACACCCATTTTACATACTTCTGTAACAGCTCGGAGAAATGTAATGTGGTATACAACCCATGATGCTTCCCCCACATTTAATTACAAAAGACTAATGACATTCATAAACAACCGTCGCCAGTGTTTTTTTAAACACCATGCTTGTTTCTCTTAGAATACGCCGAAAATGAATGAAAGCGTTGATGGCATCCATAGAATTAAGCCACTTTAGCCTAGACGCGAACGGTCATTCCAAGCGACCGCTCTATAGTTTGGCGTGGGGTTAAAAGTAGGAAGCGTTGACGGACAGGAGGTCTCAGTTCCCAGCCGTTTTAGTCTGGTATGCGCGGCACTTAAAACAACACTATTACACCAAGTTACGCCTTTTCGGTACACTAAGTTTTGTCAGCTGCGCCTTAAAAACTTTCCGATATTACTTTTCATGGGAAACGCGTTTCTAAGTTGTAAAACAAGCAACAAGATCCGTTTGAGGTGGAATATATACAGGGCCAAGGACTGAACGTGTCATTTCGTCGCTAGGAAAGGTTTGAAAGGTTGTTATACTACACTGTAGGTTAGATGTTAACTCAAAAATCGGAATGTTCCGGAAGGATACAGAACACGACAAGTGGCAGCCTGTCAAAATCCATTTTCAGACTGTCAGAAGTTATGTTGAGACATTCAAGAAGCTAGCTATAGAATGTCGGAATTCTTCAAATATTTCGTGCAATCATTTTTAGCTGAAACGGCCTCAGTTTTTTTTCTTCGCTTTACTTTATAGTAAATAGCGCGCTTACATTCTTCGTATGTCGCATTCTGGCAATTTTTATGTCACAGAATTTTCAAGCAGGCTATGATATAACTAAATGCCCGAAAGGTTTGAGACTTAGGCCAAATAAGACAGCAGCCACGTTTTCATGATTGTGTGATCGCAACTCGCAAGACAATCGTACGACGAAGATGACAGAGGGCTTACGGTGCTGGATTATTGCATCCGTGACAGAAGATATAGTTTTTCGAGCGTCTTTGTTTCCGACATGCCAATCGTAAGTGCTAGATTTTGATACCCCCCCCCCTTTAAATAAGTATGGCGAATTCCTTAACGTGCTCGAGGTGTGGTTCTCCTCAAAAACGGAAACTCCATTCTAGCCTAGCCTCCATAGCAGGCTTTCTGGGGCCTTTTTTTTGGCTCATAATACACTTTTGCTAGCCATTTCTATTTGTACTCAGTAGCTGATTGCTGGCGTTTTATGATTCAGAGGCCGGCAATCAGAAAACGCCAGCGATCAGCGACCGATTACAAATAGAAATGGCCAGCAAGAGTGTATTATGAGCCAAAAAAAAGG